>NC_056733.1:318859903-318983191 GCF_019279795.1 Protopterus annectens
ACTACACAGCATGCTGCATGCAGGTTGCAAGTGGAGGGCACTGATTGGTGCAGAGGCCATCACCTGATCATGTGCATCACTTACAAAATCCATGCTGTAATCTATTCAAAGCAGCTCAATCCACTTACTGGAGAGAGACCAAGATAGATAGAGAGAGAGAAAGACAAAAAAAAAAAATCCATGCAGCAAACTATATAGAAGCGACATCATTCCCACAACAGGTTTGTGAAGTACATATGCATAAAATTGAATGCAGTACTTGATCCATAATAATGGGATAGATGATGTGGAATGATTTATATGTGCCATCGGTGTGTTGTAATGATGTCCAGCTGAACAACTGCTATGGACAATAATGTCTGTCCCTGTGGGCAGTGGGCCATACCTGTCAACTGTGCAGATCAGCACTGACTGACAAGATGTAAGCCATCATAGTGTGTGTTGTGTAAAGCCAGACATGTATATTAGTATGGCCAATAGCTGGTGGTGGAAGTAATGCCATTATGATGGACACGTGGATTCCAGATCCCACCACTTGCAGGACAGTCATGTTAAAGTGTAATGGAGTATGCAGAAATGCCATAGGTGTGTAATAGAGTTACCTGCAATCTGTCCCTATATATATATATATGCCCTAATGTTGGGCTGTGTCTATATGTGGCACATGTCTGTGTTGTAGCAAGTCAGAACAGTGCAGCTGTGCAGAAAGGAGAGTTAGAGAGTGTGGACCTGATGTCTGAATGTGCTATATATATATATATATATATATATATATATATATATATATATATATATATATATATATATATATAGATATGTATAGATATATATATATATATATATATATATATATATATATATATATATATACACATATATACACACATACATACATGTACGTCTACAGATATGCAGACACCTATATGTATATATATATATATATATATATATATATATATATATATATATATATATATATATACAACTCATAATATATATCTACACATTTATATATATATATATATATATATATATATATATATATATATATATATATATATAGATAGATAGATATGTGTGTGTATGTGTGTATGTCTACATAAATGCAAACACACACACATATGGATATAAATACATGTCCCCTAGTTTTGTATCACAGTGCTACATGCTATGAGTGAGAGAACTTCTCACATATCAATACGCAGATATAGATATATATATATATATATATATATATATATATATATATATATATATACAGCAATAAGTGTGTGCAAAATGGATGGTTATGTCATGTGTGAATCCCATGTTGTGAACACATTGTCTTTGTTTGTGAAGGTGGGATTGGGAATTTGGGGAAGGATAGCAGGTATATTTGTAGAGGTGGGTTGGGTTGGAAGATAGAGAAGACAGCCTACAGGGTCGGTATATAACACATGTGCTGGGTAAACACCCTAGGTGGGGGGTGTTTTCTCCTATGTGGAAGCCCCAATGGGAACAAGGCCCCCACCCATGGCCAGTCACAACATCAGCTTCATGGTCCTGAAGGTGCCTGGGCTAGTGGCTAAGCAGGAGGAACATGTGGACCCTGTGAGTGTGTACTGAGGGCCTCAAGGTGCTGTAGCACATCCCCAATTCTCTGTGGACTTCCCTATGCGCCAGACCCTGGATCTGACATTGGGTAACAGGATCATGTCTGTGTGTGCACCCGGGGGGGGGTGTCACTATCCCCCAAGGTCTTCCCACCTGAAGGTTGTGCAGGACCAGTAGATGATGAGGCCACAGGGTGGGTCTCACATGTGATGTGGCCTGGTAACATGGCCAGATGAGGTGGGAGTGGTAGTTCTGCTGGCAACTGTTCCCAAAACATGCTATTGTGTCACTGTTATAGAACATATGTACACACATTCCTGGATCATGTCCAACAGTGTGCATAGATATCCCCAATAACACAAAACAACAGACATGCAGCAATCACATAGCAAACAGACCATGTGCATATATGGAACCATAGTGGCCCTTACAATGTAATGCAGGTGACATTGTCCATAACAGGCCAGCAATGATAGTGTCCCCACAGGGAACATGGCTACAAACACATAGCACATAGTGTGGTTCAATACGATATATGTCCCAATGGTAGGTGTTCTGTAGACATACCTATTGAGTTGTGTGATCAGATTGTTGTTGCAGATATGGTGGGTGCGCCGGGATGTGTATTAAAAACTATGATAACCTTGCTGTATGAGGTGCTCAGATCTGTTTCCATCTTTATGTCTTTCAGGCAAAATGTCCCATGACAGGCTTCCCATTTATACAGTGGACAAGAATGAGGTCATCATCACACATGTGGTGCAGCACTACCAGGAGTTGTTTGGCCAAACAACCTATGAGCAGCAGGAGTGGACCACCCTGTGGAATGATCTTGTCCACAGGGTAAATGATGTCGGCCTGCATACCCACAGTTATGAGCAGATCCGGCATCATTGCACAGACCTACTTTGCAATGCCCTTTGGCATGCTGCTGCAGTCAGGGGGATCAGCTCACAACGGGGGGGGGGGGTCATGCCATCCAGCACCCGCTGACACATGTTGAGGAGCTCCATGCCTGCGTCGGGGCACCTGCCCACCTGCAAACACAATACCCGGTGGAAAGCATAGTGGAGGTGGGCGCTACCCACACAATGGCAGAGGAGCATGCAGGTAAGGCCACAGACCACTGTTGCGTATCCATCTGCATGTGTACAGTTAGAGCATGCATATGTGAGATGACATATATATAGTCTGTTGCTGCTTAGTAGCACTAAACAGATGTGCATAATGTATTGTATTGTGGGCTTGTACTGTTGATGTACTGTAACGCTGCACCCACCCTGTACCAATGCCACAGCTGTGGCTACTGACATCACATCTCTCACACACTTATGTAGGTCTCTCTGGTATACCTCCAAGACAGCAGCCTGTAGCTGGTGAGTATGGTGTTTGTTCAGGTTTGCCAATACACTGGTCATGTTATGGGTATGGTATATTCCATGCACACATTTAAGAAACTTACCCATAATTCATGCTGTATATGTTCACGTATTGTTGCTGTTAACTGCACTGCATCACAGTGGTCACCATGATAGTGTATCTGAAGGGTATGTGAGACTCCTGCAATATAACTAACATCCTGTCATTGCAAAATGTGTGCACAGAGATGAACATAATGTGGGACAAATGGCCTACAATAGGGACATGTGTGAAACATTACCCTTATACAGTGCTACAACAGTGTATATACCAGTATTACAATGGCAACTGTTAAAAATCTACACTACGGCATATCACAATACTGCAGTCCACAATCCTTACAACCTGCAATGCAGTCCTAACATGAGCAATGAGTGTGTAATATGGAATTGTATGTTAGGAGAGCAAATACAGGGAATACATACCTTCACAAACACTGGAAGCATACGTGTGCACACACTCCAGATAAAATATAGTGGAAGCAGCTGTTGAGGTACTGACTGCATGCACTTGTCATGGAAATGCACCTTCCAGCAAGTACACATCCCCAATGTCACACCAAGAAAAGGTCTGCTGTCCAAGACATTTGGCCATCAAATGTGCCCACTTGCCTTCAACAGATGCAGTCATGACTTGCATACATCTTACACGACATGGCATGGGCCCCATACCCAACATGTAGGACCCAGGAGTTGGACATGTAGCCATACCTCACCATTGGGTATACCATGGCAAACAGTGCAGACAGTCATGTATGTGGCCAGGATGTATGGGACAGGAATAATGTAGGAAATAAACAGATGGCCATCCAAGACAGATGGTGTCACATGTATCAATCCAGTCATGCAGGCTGCCCATTAACATGCTACAACACTGAGGGGGCTGCAGGATGTCTAGCAAGTACTAGCTGTGTAGTACCCATGTCAGCAATTGCCTGGACTCTGCAAACATGTGGCCCATGGGTTAGGGTAATCAGATGTGACAGTTGTACCCCAGGAAACATCAGCCAGGCCTCTCTACAGGTAGTGTATGCATAATAGAAGAGGTCCCCAAAAGGCATGCATTGCAATGTGTACTGGTGTACCAAGACCACGTTGGAAACCTACTAATAGTATCATGTAAGATACATGTGCTGCACAACCAGCACCTCATCCCACCTCAGGCCCACCATCCCCATCTGTACCATGCTGGTGCCATTGTACACCTGTATGCTTGCCATTATTTAGCTGGGACTAGGCTGTTACACGTGGTGTTCAGTGTATGGGGATACTGCAAACTGACACACATGTGCAGGCCATAGTTGTCAAGCATCTGCAAAAAGGCTGAAGGTGAGGAGAGGGTGTCATCATGACACAACAGTGCACTGTAGCAGGGATCCAAAGGATGCTATAAATGCCTGTATCTGCACACAGTCAGGGTCAGGAACTGTGGCAGATGTAACCATGACTCCACAGCAATAGTCCAAAAGGAAGAACACGAGTCTGGAAACCAGGAAATAACACCAGATGTCTGGTGGCATTCACCAGATGAAAGCACTTACCAGTGTTTAATAAAATTTTTTGGGTGTTATTTCCGGGTTTCCAGCCTCATGTGTTTCCTTTTAGATTGTTTGAACTATGCTGTTACTTGGTTTTCCTCAGCAATAGTAACATCAGTGTGTGAACTCCAAGGGATGTGCACATGAGTTGACCTTGCAATCATCAGATTCAGGGGACATGTGTAGGGCAGACTGACCATATACTGGAAAATGCAGATGGCCCATGCTAGTATACCCCTGCCAGGAATAGTGACTGCTGTAGTACACATAACAGTAGATGCAACGAACCATCATGATAAGGGCGTGCACACATATGCACCCACGAAGTGTATGCATCTCAATCAGCATCAGTACAGCTAACACATTTGTTTTACACTGCATTTGATTGTACAGGACATATGTCACATATCAGGCTCATTTAATGTTAACATATGCAGTAATGTGGTCCCATGGCATATCAAGGAAGAGGGCATCATATCAACAAGGGTGTGTACACTCCCCATACCAAGGTAAGGTTTGAAAGTTGTCAGTGTAATAGTATCGTATTGGTCATAAATGCACCGCTGATGATGACATCTGTAAATCAGACATCAGAAAATCACAAATGACATCTGCCCATATATCATCCCAGGTATGTGTCAGACAAACACATAGAGGCTGTGAGCAGCAGAGCAGACATAACTGACACAGTAATACACATCCAGTAATGGTGTGTACACCTATGAGGTATGGTGCACAGTACATGGCAGGGTACTGAACAGGTGCATAGCAATACTGTGTATATGGGTGCAGTGTTTTCCAGGGGAATGGGCATCACCTACTAACAGAGCCCATGCATCACACACATGTATACTCTTACTAGCATGGATTAACTATAGCTGCACTGCATGCTGTTGAGTACCATATGTTACGCATGTTGACAGATGGATAATGGGAGGTCTGTGTGTAATATCTACATGCAACCTCACCTGCAAGTGTGTGTGTGTGTGGGGGGGTATTTTGTCTGTAAGTGCAATCTGATGGAGTGGAGGGGGGGTTGATGCATGTAGGATATGTCTGTGTATGTGTGTGTGTGTGTTTGTGTCTGTGTCCATGTATGCACATGTGTGATTGTGGGGTTGTTCATACATCTCGACTTCCCTTTGGAATCGTGCAGTACATGGACATGGACTGGCACATGAGACACCAGGAATATTTGTCTGATATGTAATCTCAGGACAACTGATTGTATAAAAGATCTGTAGCATGGAACATGCATTGGGAGAGAAACTAGACACCAGGTATATTGTTAAAATTGCAATAAGCAGAAAGGTGAAAGAATACCCATATATGCATCACTACAGATGCATTGGGGAATTGCTAGACAACACCAGTGTGTGTATCCAAATATTACTGTTGTCCACATAATAAGTTGATTGAGCAACATATCTCGCATCTACTGAGCAATAGTTACATATGACACTCCAGTGCATGACATTATTGAGTGACTGTAGTAGCCCCTAACATATGGGAGCCATGCTCACGATGTCTGGACATACCAGGGTGAACACTGGATGAGAGCATTGAGTCCTTGTAAAACCGACTCCAATCAAGTCAAAGAGGTAATGGAGTAACAGGTCATGTTCTGTGATCAATTGTCTAGGCAATTAGAAGAAAGATATGTTAATGATTGGTATTAATGAGTGTAAGTTTCCAAGTGTGATGCAGGATGGGGAACTTAAGTGAATAACCTGGGATAGTCTGTAAACTCAGGGACAGGTAGGTATTATGGTGGAATCTCAGGTTGTGTGTGTGTGTGTGTGTGTGTGTGTGTGTGTGTGTGTGTGTGTGTGTGTGTGTGTGTGTGTGTGTGTGTATACTGTTAAGCAATGATGTACAGGTCTTAAAGTGCATTTCTTGTTTTCCACCCAAAAGTGGCGAGGTGGGTCAGGGTCCCTCCTGCATGCAAACTGATGTTGGTGTCCATACAGACACTGAAAATGATGATAGGTGTATTGAGGCACAGGCAGGGTTGTCATAGGCCAAAACTGCACCATCGTTTGACATCCCCCTGTTATCCAGCCTATCCCTGCACACAGTCACGTTGCCTATAGTGGCCATAGCAGAGGGCCATTGGCAGTTGGTGGCAGTGCACAGGACAGTGTGGTATCTATGGCTGCTGTTTCTGAATGCAGCAGGCATAGCCGGATGTCCAGCAGGGTATCACATAGGCAGATGTACAGGGGTGCTCATAGGAGGGCCGCTGGTCATCATGACCCTGGCAGAAGTGTCACATCTGGTACCACCAGATGCATGTTTCAGGCTGTCACTGAGGCACAGGCACATATGAAACGGTACACCAGACATGGTCTGAGTGTGCAGACTGCTGCTTTTTCAGCTGTAAGTGACAACATCCGTGATCTTGCAGGTGCCCTCCGTTATATACAGAGGTCATGGCTAGACAGTGGTGTGAGATGTTGGACCTCCTCAACCGTGGATTGTCTCTGCTAGATCATGTAGTGGGAGTGGTGTGATGGCCACGTGGACATAGGCCATCAACACCAACATATGGAGGTCGATGTGGATGTGCAAGGACACCAACCTGCTCCCGTAGTGGGAGTACCAGCCCCAGCACTGCAGGGCAGACACTGTCCACACCACACCACATCAGGCCACGTGCACATGGCCCTGGCCAGTCCCAGGAGGGACCTGGTTCCAGCTGACATATTTCATCATCAGGAGAGTAGCATATGGAGGCTTGTACCTGGACGTGCCTGTGGAACCCCTGGCAGGCACATTTCTCATGTCCATGGCCGGAGGCAGTGAACTGCACACTCTGCCAAGTATGGTATGCAGCTGTCCAACAAACACCTGTATAGGCCAGCCACATGACAGAACTGTGTACATGCATACCCACACACAATACTAACACACCTAGGGCTACCCCATACCTACACACACCACATCACTACAGCCATATCAGTAATTAAAACCCCTCACTCACACACATGGTGTCAAATGTATGGCCCAGCCTAGGTATATGCCAAACCAACAACACACCCTGTGCATATGATGATACCTGTGCCACATCCCTGTCACCCATAACATTGATGCAGGGATAGGCTAATATGGTTCTGATGCACACGGTGACTGTACTACAGTGTACCGATGCACTGCTGTGTAATATGTTGTCAGCTGTAATGTTTAATGCTTACATGTCAGGTAGTGCAGCTGTCCAGCCATGATGCAGTTTAGCTGTTAGTAACACTGAGTGATTGTGGTCTCCATAATGTTATCCATTTGTGTTGTGGATGTCCATGTGTCAGCAGGAGGATGGTCTGCTGTCATATCTCACAAGGTGTATGGCACTGTGGTGACACCTGGTTGTGCCATATCCTGGGCACAGGTGAACACATGCCACAGGTCTGTATAACAGTTACTGCCTGTGACACATGGCCGATAAGTCTTGGGGTGGTGTATACAGGTGAATGCATGGTGGTTGCTGTTAGCAGACCTTCTACAGTGGACAATGGTAGTTGCACTGGGTGGTACACACCACATGTTTGTGTATAACATATACAGAGGCTTAGGTGTTGATGTACTACACAGAGAATACTGTACACATGGATATATGTACCTGTACAAGGAACCCATTGTACTCTATGTAATTCCACCAAGCCAGACTACGCAGAACAACACATTGTGGAATAAGCAATCCACTAGTTTAATTTCATTAATGATGGTACCGGCAGGGTGTATGTCCCCTTCCCCAATGTAGTGCAATCCTTAACACGGTAAACATATAGTGTGCTGGTGTGGGTGACACACCCCTACCCTTTGGTGGTTGAGAGGTGCTGTAGAACCACAGATAGTGTGATAGACAAATACATAACCTGTTAACATGAACTGTACAGTATTATGGTCAGCTACATGGAGGGATACACTCAACACTAACCGCAATGATGTTGGCTGTGTCCATAACAGCCACACCCAGTTATATATACCAACCCCAGTATCGCTGTACACCTATACAGTGGGGATGAGGCCAATTACACAGTTAACAGTAGTTGTGATGAAATGTATGTCCACAGGATGATACCTGTAACATGTTAGCATATGCCACGCAGTTCTTGGACAGATGACCCCCTGGGACATGTATATTCTGCAACCTGAAGTAGATTCCTTCAAACACACACACACTCTTACTTGGCAACACTGGGAATAGACCCCTACCTAGGTATGTAGTGCTACTGATGTGTGTTGCTTTAATTGCACACACCACACAGCTTTTAGGATGAGGTATGTTCCAGGTTACATGTTACATGCAGAACATCCCCAGGCATGTACAGTATGGTAATGGGGGATGTAATGGTTGTATATGGACAATACATAGTGTGACATACCGTCATATACACATTGACAAACACATAACACATAACAGTCAGACACATATCCGAGAGACCTGGGCCTATCAGTGCTACCTACCTTGTCAGTGTGTCCAATGTGTTACAGGTAGGTTTCACACAGCACATGCATAACTGGGCTGGATAGTGTTATCAGTTACCTGTATGGTTGATGGTGACATTGGTCACCATACAGTGGTACATGGGACATGTACCGGGGGTACCATGGTGTAATGACAGTATACACAGCACCCACACCCCACTGTCGATATTGTATGCACTGGAACCCATGATGACAATCTGACATACCCACTATCACACATTGATCAGGACAGCAATACAATACCTTGTCCATCCCAAGAGTGCTACTACAGGGATATGCATTTAATGCACATGGCACAGGCATAGTAGAGTGATGCATTGTCATGCCTCTCCTATAGGCAGCAACATCACTATCCCTAATACAGTGTAGCAATGCTTACTGTAATAGGAGTATGTGGCCTCAGAACGCTGTACACTACATATATACACACATGCACACATACACACACTTGCCAGAACTCAGTGGGTATCCCATGTCTATCAACCCATTTGTACAACAGTGTTGTGCTGTACTGCAAGGCCCAGGTAGCCCTTAGGGAGAGGAGTGTAACAAGGTACATGTAATGTCTGGTACAGCAGCAGGCACATCTAACTATGGCAATGGGTGGTGCAGTGGGTGAGAAGGGCCTCAGGGTATTCCCAACTATAGGTCTACTAACACATAGACACTGACATTCTCAGTAATGCACATGTACACATTTGTCAGCACTGGGGTGCATCGGTGGAGGTGTTTATAGGTGTGTACCTGGCTATTGTCCATGAAGAGATGGGAAGTGTAGGGGATGTGTGTACAGTGGTATCATGCCACCTGCCATGTTGCAGCATACCATCTATCTACAGACACCACTGTGGTGACCCGCAGGGTGAGAGTAACATGCATCAGCCAATCCTCTGGGTGCCTCCTGCAGAGGGCCGGTGAAGTGCTCCAGTTGACATGTATGCAACATGTATTACATAACATGGTTAGTGTCTCTCTTGGAGACCTGTACCCAAACATGCTCCATTGACTGTGGTAATGTAGTTGAGGTATCCATGGCATGTGGAGCATACAGAGTGTTGAGTCCTATCTGTGCCATTTATAACACAGCTGGGCAGACCTGTCAGTGTCAGTCAAGCATAGATTGCTTGTACTATCTAAGATGGATACCTTACATATGCACATCTGTACAGGGACTGACAGACATCAGCTCACTAACTAGCTATGCAGTAGGATAAATGTGTTGACATATAGACGTCTGACACTGATAGGTATGCCATTACTACATGATGGCAGCCCTCATTGAAATGTGCTATACAGACAGTAATCTACAGTTATTTTCCACATATCAGATCATTATCCAGTAGGAAATATAAAATGTGACACAGCTTACACTCCAAGAACATGACACTGAGGACTCAAAGTCCATTTATGCATGCAGGGGTGTTTGTTTCCAGTACTACAATTAGCAATCTACTCTTGCTTGGGAAAGCACTGTCAACAGTAGTAACGTAATGATACACTACATGCCACTGTGACTGCATATAACCTGAGATACTACCCCTGTATGTAACACATTCACTTGGATAAGAGTGTTGTACAAGCCATATATACTCAAGTGTCCCAGACAGGAGACTCACACCCCTTCTATTGTAATGACAACACATAGATGCATGTTATGTACATGGCATTACATACACTTATTACAGATGTCATTATCCTGCTATGTTATCAGACTGGGATGTGAGCAATGGTTACCAGAGCTGAGCCATGCTTAGCAGGTGTGAGCATTGCTGCAATATAACAGCTAAGCACACTTGTGCACTGGTAAGTGAAACCTACACAGTGTAAGCACCTGCATGTTTAACTGTACCATAGCACTGCTTAGCTTCATGTAAACCCAGGCAAATGCAATTAAAGCTGCTCAAAACTGCCTTAACCTCTCTGTATCCAGGGCTTGTTCTGCCCAGCAACAAAATAAACAGCCCTTGCAGGTTTTGAACCCAGGACCTTGTACACTATAGTAAAAATCCAAGTCCAAATGCAGGGCTGCTTTCAGTTGAGATAGGAACTCACTCTATCCATAAAATAATCACAGTCCAAACACAAGCGTGATATTCCAATGGCAATAAAATGAAAGTAAAATGTTCCAACAAGTCAGTTCATAAAACAAACATAAAATTTATTTAAACGAGTAAGCGCTTTCGCCAAAGGCTTCTTCAGACTCTTAAAACAAGGACAAACACCATGAACAACCTTTTTAAACACAACCATTACTCATCATTGGTTAAGTCACATCACATGTTCTATTCATTTAAAGGTACAAGGGCTGGTGTAATATTTACCATGCCAGTGAATCTATTGCACTTATAAAATCATAAAATATGCATCAGGATTTATAATTCAATACATTTCAAGGATATACATGGTATACAACAAAACCATATATGAAAGTATATTGTACTGAACTGTAGACAATGTTTCAGTGCGATCATGCATGAGTTTAAACTCAGCTTTCAAAACATGTTCGTTTCATTGGGGTTGAAGATCAACGAATATGCAGTTATCACACTAGCTCAACTGTTAACAAATAACTGCCTTGAGTGAAATTTCAGTGCCATTAGAACATGCTCGTTACATCCGGATTAAAAACAACGTTTATGCAATAATCGTGCTCTCTCAACACTTTACATATAAACTAGTTCAATAGTTAGAAATCTGCCTTAGATGAAGTTTCAATGTCCTTAGAACATGTTTGTTACATCAGACTTAAAAACAACATAAATACAAAGATCGCACTTTTTCAATACTTTACGTACAACCTGAGTGTCGATTCTTTCACATATAAGATGTTCATAGCTTTTCAATTGCTTACATTAGAACATTCTCGTTTCATCAAGATTAAAAACAACGTTAATGCAGAGTTCGTGTTCTCTCTACACTTTACATAAAAACTAGCTCAATACTTTATTGCATAAACGTTGTTTTTAATCCGGATGTAACGAGCATGTTCTAATGGCACTGAAATTTCACTCAAGGCAGTTATTTGTTAACAGTTGAGCTAGTGTGATAACTGCATATTCGTTGATCTTCAACCCCAATGAAACGAACATGTTTTGAAAGCGCTGAGTTTAAACTCATGCATGATCGTACTGAAACATTGTCTACAGTTCAGTACAATATACTTTCATATATGGTTTTGTTGTATACCATGTATATCCTTGAAATGTATTGAATTATAAATCCTGATGCATATTTTATGATTTTATAAGTGCAATAGATTCACTGGCATGGTAAATATTACACCAGCCCTTGTACCTTTAAATGAATAGAACATGTGATGTGACTTAACCAATGATGAGTAATGGTTGTGTTTAAAAAGGTTGTTCATGGTGTTTGTCCTTGTTTTAAGAGTCTGAAGAAGCCTTTGGCGCTAAAAGCCACTGCTTAAATAAATTTTATGTTTGTTTTATGAACTGACTTGTTGGAACATTTTACTTTCATTTTATTGCCATTGGAATATCACGCTTGTGTTTGGACTTGTACACTATAGTCACAACAGTTAACCACTATGCCATGATAGCTGCAAAGACAGTTGTTTTTCCAATATATCTGTCAGAATACATATTGAATAGTATTGAACAAGTGCTGTGACTTCTACAATTGTGTAGTACTTGTTAGTGATATTACTGTTGTATCACATATGTTATATCTAAATATACACATATCAGATACATGTGGTGTGATATATCTTGGAAGGTATGCACAACAGTAATGTTTACACATGACAAGGATATGGATATATACATATACATATGTAGATATATGTTTACATGTACATACACATATATATTCATATATATGTATTTATACACATCTGTATAGTGCATCATATATATGGCCATATATATAGCTCTCTCTCTCTCTCTCTCTATATATATATATATATATATATATATATATATATATATATATATATATATCTATATATATATATATATATATATATATATATATATAGATATGTGTGTGTGTGTGTGTGTGTGTGTGTGTGTGTGTGTGTGTGTGTGTGTGTGTGTGTGTATGTATATGTATATATGTATATATATATATATATATGTATATATATATATATATATATATATATATATATATATATATATATATATATATATATATATATATATATATATGTCTGTAGATATGTATATGTGTATATATCTATATATATATATATATATATATATATATATATATATATATATATATATATATATATATACACACATATATGTTTACCATATGTCCAGAATGTGGAGTGGAGTCATACCACAGCACCAATAGTCTCAACCTCTTAGTGCAAGGGGATGTCATGTATTTACTGCAGGAATATATGTAGACTGTTGCTACTGTAACAGGGGTTGTCTTAACAGATATGTTGTGTGTGGAAGGTCACATCTGCTATTGACATGTATGCCATCAGTTACTGACAGACATCCTAAGGTCATCATAGTACAGTACCACTGATATCACAGTAATGATCCTGTGGACTACAGCAGAGATATGACCAATGTATGTGGACAGTCTGGCACACTCTCATCAGTCCAGAGGTATTCACAGATACCCTTAGTGCGAGACATGTGGACCAAGCCTGACAATGTGGATGTTAACAGCCATGTACATGAGTATATCACGTAAATACTGGACTACATATGCCCACACAGTTTATGCGTTCACACACTCCTGTCTGTCCTGATACATAATAACTAGTGGCGCAGAGGTCACATGGCCACATACTATCCACTAGTTAGTGACATACATCTGTACAGCATCCCACTGCTTTCTCAGAAATACACAACAGTTTTTGTGGCCCGGCAGCAGTACATCTGGCAAACATCTGGACATAACATCACACTGGGTAATTACACTAAGCTGCTAGGCATGTAACAAAGCACTGTGCAAACTACAGGCAGACTGCTACAACATTGGCCTACATTTCTTTTGGGAGAATACACATGTACCTGCAAATATAGCAGGCTCTACAGGCATGCCACAACACAGAGTAACAAACACCTGTGTGAAAGTGCATACCCACAACCAATGTGAACACAGCCACGGCCACATATGGTAAGCAAGCTTAATATTACACTATATGGACTGTCTGATCAACACCATCCTCATATGTGCCACTCACACTCTAACCCTACATATACTTGGCCGTGATACAGTGTGGTCCAATGCCTGTCTGTGGTATGGGACATGTGTTTGTTTGGCCCTACAAATATGTGAGCCAATTGGGTACCATACAATGGAGCAGCATGTAACATCAGATAGAACATGACCAAGAACTATGACATCTACCACAGTCTGTACACAGGCCATGGTACATATTCGCAATGCACATACTGTTGACAATCACCATAAGTACACAGACCTCACTACTGTATACACAACCACAGAATGCCCAGGTTATGTCCTCAAATATAACCCCTACTATACATAACATGTCTAGCAGTCTGATATCTGACTGGCTTGTTATCAGGTGTGATGTCTATAAATAATGGTGTACAGAACATATTCACCTCTTACGGCATGACATATGTACAAAGGTTGACAGACTTGTGGCTGGAGGCAAAAACACTGGGCTAATATTGGCATGTTGCTGTGATACCCTTATACATTTACTGTTGTAACAGGGTTTGTTGTGACATATGTCCTTTAAGGGATATGAAGTCAGTAACTCTCATGGCTGTCATCATGTACTGACTGCAATCCTCAGACTATGCTTCTGCAGTTCTAAGATAGGTAATCTGTTAGTAACACAACAAACATAAGACTCCAAACACTGGCCAGTCTGCAGATAGCCCTACAGGTGGGAGTTTCCTCAAACACATAACACTGTCATGACAGGTATTAAATCATGAAGACCAGCCATATCCACACAAACCCTGTTAAACCAACATTACTCCGAATGCAGAAGAGCAACATTTACATTCTGTAGTCATGTCTGGAACATCTCCCTCCTGTTTGTTGGACTGTCTCCACAGTGTATGTTGTTAGAGGTATATCCCACTACCATCTGTGATGCTGTTTGCCAAACACTGACATGAAGTCCTGCTCACAGTCATGGAAAAGGGCCAACACCCACATACTGTTCCTAGTTATATGAGTGTGTTTCCATGCAATTGGCAATGGGAATGTTACCATAGCTGTTCCACATGCAATCAGCTAGTGGGGGACAGGAATTCATGCAGAGGCCATCAGCTGATCATGAGCATCACTTACCAAACACAAGCTGCTGCCTAATCAAAGTCACTGTTCTTCTCCACATCCACCAGAGAGGGAGTGAGAGAGACAGACAGAGACAAAGTAAGACATGGAGGGGGTAGGAGAGTAAAACCTAAGCATGTTTGTGTCACACACTTAACAGTACAGGGTTTCAAACCCCTGTCTGACTATGTATTGCTATCACATGTCTATGCAGTTATTGCATGTGCCACAGAGCTTACATGTTGGGGAGCTGTCCAAACATATATTCGATGGTGAGTGACATCAGCAACAGTGATAAAGGAGGGATAAGTTAGGTGTAGTATATGTGCCTGAAAACATGAACATGTGTCAATATCGACACAGCCACACTCTCTCAGGGACTCAGACACATTATGACAGTTGGCAGGGTCAGGATTAGACTTCCTAACTAGTTAGTTTGCCACAATACAGTAATACGCAGGTATAACATGCACCACATGGGTTATCAGGATGATATATGGGCAAAGGGTATGTCAAGGTGTCTGACATCAGAAGGCATGCTTCAGTAGGCCAATGGGAGGTGTAGTGAGTGTGAATGGCATCCAAATCATTATAATTCACACACACACACAGACACAGGTTTGCCAATACTGACATGCATGGGTGCATTGTTTCACAGGTGTGTAGTGGTTGACTGTGACAGAAAGCTGTACAAGGCTAGGTAAAGGGTATACCTTGGCATCAGGCCACATGACAATGATCTGCAGTGCGGCTCAGGGGTGTAGAGTCTGGATTGGCACACACAGGTGGGTATTGTATTCACCATCCAGTCATCTGGGTTACTATTGTGGGTGGCCAGTGCTGTGCAATGCTTGCCATGTATGTGTTCTATATTCCATGACATGGACAGTATCTGGGATGTGCACACGTCCCATATGCATATTCTGTGACATGTGGAAGTGTACCTGAGGTGTTGGGGCATGTTGTGTAGACAGATTGTTATCATCAGATGTGCCATTCCTGACCTCATGTGGTGAAAACTGGCAATGGATACCAGGTTGATGCTGCACCTACATTGACAGCATGATACAGGTATTCCCTGGTGTCAGTGGTATCAGTCAATACAGGGCATGCGTATACGCATGGTATGTAATTTGTGAGTTACATTTGCTGGCTCTACAGTTGTTGCAGGCATCCAGTGGGTTACATAGAGAAGGTGCACTGTATGCAATGATTTGCCTTTTGTAGGGATGGGACAGGGTGCCAGGTCCTCTGTAATCCACTGCAAACATAGCATGGTTACTATCTGTAGGCAATATGCAGGGAACTACCAACATAGTGGTTGTTGCCTTGCCGAGTGTGTTTGTGTATGAGACATGGGTGGAGAGTGTTCTCTGGGTAATACAAGGGTTGCCTACATTGTTCGCCAAGCCATGCTGTCACATGTAGGGGTATAGGTTCATAGGTTCATACTATGCTATCTGCCCTGGGGCAATTATAAGCCTAGCCCGATTCTGTATGGCTTACGCCACCCCTTGATTTGAGTATACTGTGCCCTTTTTAAGGTTTAGTTTACTGTGCCTCTGTCTAATAGTGACACGGGAGTAATCCCTGGGACAAACCTACGATCCCCCATCCACCTATCGAGATTCTTCTTGAAGAGATTCAGTGAGGTGCTCTGCCTCACATGAACTGGAATTCTATTCCAGAGTGAAGGGAGCCTCTGGGTTATGAACCTGTTCCTCCAGCAAGTTCTTTTTATTTCTGTGCTGAGGTTCAAGTCCCTTGAGCGTGTGGCTCTAAGGGATTTAGATTTACTGAGGTGGAGCATGTCCATTAATTCTGGATTTGACATAGCTTTGTATGTCAGGCATAGATAGCCTCGAAGTAGGTGGTATGCAACTGAGTAAAGCTGGAGTTTTTTTAACCGAACAGCATATGGCATCTGTTTGAGACCTTTGATCCTCTTGGTGAGATACTTTTGGGGTCTTTCTAATTGCTGCAGGTGTCGGGTAAGGTACATCCCAAAAGGGGCATTGTATTCTATGATGGGCCTGATGAGGGATGAATAAAGGGGCACGATTACCTCTCTTGATCTAGGTGTGAAACCCTTCGTGATGAGATGGGCTATGTAGAAGGTCTTTCTAACCACTTTGGCAATGTGGTTTTCAAAGGAGAGATTGCTATCAACTTGGGTCCCCAGGTCCCTAATAACTTTCTCTGTACTTAATGGGTTTCCGCCTATGTGGTAATTTGTGGGCACATTGTTTTTGCCAAAGGGTATGACTATACATTTTTTGGCATTTAGCTTTAAACCATGGCGTTGGCACCAGTTATCTGTCTCTGTGAGACCTTTTTGAAGGATGTTTGTGTCAGCTGGAGAGTCAATTATGGTGCCCAGTTTGCAGTCGTCTGTGAACTTGGTGAGCCATAGTCCTCCCACGTTTGCCTGTACCTCGGAAAAGTATATACCGAACAAGAGTGGTCCCAGGACAGAACCCTGTGGGACGCCACTTGTGACCGGTTTCGAGTCTGACATGGCTCCAGCAACTCTCACTCTGTGGGTTCTGTCTTTGAGCCAGTTTGCGACCCATCTTGTGACATAGGGGTTTATATTTAAGCTGGATAGCTTATCTATGATGCCCGAGTGGGGTATTGTGTCAAATGCCTTTGCAAGGTCCAGATAGGCTGTGTGGACTACCTTCCCTTCATCTATGGCTTTGGTGATTGTTTCAAAGAAGTCAACCAGGTTCAAAAGGCAGGATCTGCCCTTGAAAAAGCCGAACTGGATAGGATCTAGTGTCTGTAGGTCCCCAATGTCTTTGTTTATGAGTTCCATGATGATCCTCTCCATAGCCTTGCAGACTAAGCTAGTCAGGCTTATGGGGCAATAGTTTCCAGGGTCCGTAGAGGCTCCACCTTTGTGGAGTGGGACCACTGTTGCTGTACGCCATTCTGTGGGCACATATCCTGTAGTGAGGCTGAGATTGTATAGCTGTTTTATTTGAGGGATTAGTTCCTCTTGGAGTTCATGTAGGACGCAACCTGGGACACCATCTGGTCCCATGGAAGCAGTGTTTTTCACTTTGGAGAGGGCAGCCTTCACCTGAGCATCAGAGATGTTTGGGAGGCAGCCCTCTGCAGGGATAGATACTTGCTCTTTTGTGGGGGGAAGGGGTGGAGAAGTTTGCACTGAACCTGTCTGCCAGGATATTGGCGATGTCTGTAGGTTCAGTGTATTTTTTGTCATTTAGAATCAACTCAGAACAAGTCTGGGAGTTGCATCCCAGGTTTCTAACATAACTGAAAAAGCCTTATGATTGTCTTTGGTGTCCTGTGCAATTTTTCTCTCGAAGCTGGCCTTGGAGGATTTTATGAGGGATCATAATTTTTTGCTAGCACTGATCAGAGATGCCTTCCCTATTAGGGATTTTGCTCTATCATGTAGTAGCTTCCTCCTTCTGTTGCCAGTTTATTTATGGCAGGGGTCCACCAGACTGGACGCCTGCCTTTGGATGATTGGGTCTTGGTTTTGTTTGGGATAGCATGATCCATGCATTCCTGGAGATGTCCGTAGAATGCGTTTATATAGGATTCTGCAGTTTGGGCCGGTTTCCACTGGCCTGGGGCCTTGAAGGATTCCACTTCGGTTTTGAGAAGTGAGAAGTTCGCTTTTGAGAAGTTTTTCATTGTGGTTTTCTGGGCTGGGGGTGGGGTCGGGATGTGGACATCCAGTGAAATGAATTTATGGTCTGATCATACCAATGAGGGATATACTTCTGGTGTGGAGCATAGAGTCCCCATGTCGGTAATGATCAGGTCTAGTATGTTGTCCCCTCTTGTGGGAGTGGTGACTAGTTGTTCCATAGCATTTGAGTTTATAATTTCCAGGAACCTTTGGGCTAAGGTGCTAGGGCTTGATTAGTGCTCCCAGTCAATGTTTGGGTAGTTGAAGTCACCCAATATAATGGTGTTCTGAGAGATCTTCATGTTCTCCAATGTTTTCAGGAAAGCCGAGTGGGATTCCTGACTTTGAGAGGGTGGTCTGTAGGATGCTATAAACTGAAAAGCAGTCTTGCCAACTGTTAGTTGCACATGGATGGTCTCCGATACTTCGTGCAATGCCACTAACCTGGAGGTGTGGATATCCTTGATAAATATGGAAACTCCCCCTCCTTTTGTGGTTCGGTCTGGGTTTTGGGGCCGAAAAGCATGATATGAGGTATAGCCTGGTAGTGCTGGGGTGCTCTCTGGAGCCTTGAACCAGGTTTCTGTCACTGCACAGATATCGATGTTCTCCATACTGAGGAGAACTTCGAGTGCATGCATCTTGAGGTTAAGACTTCTGGCGTTAAGCAGCATTACCCTTAGTTTCTTGTTGCTTGTGCTGTCTATGGGGGTGGGTTTGACTTTTGAGCCTTGCCTAAAAAAGGCACTATGGGGGTGGCAAGAGCCTTAGCCAATATCTGAAAGCCCAGTGGTGACAGGTGCAAGCCGTCCCTAGCAAAGCAACGTGGCTTGTCGGGCATGTCATCCCAGGCTGACAGACACTGGATCCCCTTTGAATGACACCAAAATTTTAGCCAGTTGTTAAAATCAATCATTTTGTCTTTGTACTGTGGCATCATTGTAGGTGAGGGTAAGATGCTGCTCAAGGTCAGGGTCATACCAGCCTGGGCTACATGATCAGAGAGCTCCTCTATGTCTCTTTTTATGTAGTCCAGGAGGAGTGTCTCAGGTCATTCACACCAGCATGTACAATGACTGAGTCATATTTGCATTTGCTTTGGAGTGACCTGAGTGCTTGCATTATGTGGCGGATCCTAGCACCCGACAGGCAGCTCACCATGACCTTTTCTTTATTCAGCCTGGTGAGCGGGACGTCAGTGTGTCTGACAATAGAGTCACCTATTACAAGAGTATCAGGTGTGTTATTCAGCCTTAAGGGCTGTTGCTGCTTGGCACACTGACTTTGTGGGGTATGTGTTGTGCGTGTTTTGTTTTGAGGTAGCGTTTGCTTGGATGTCTGCTTTGGAGGTCTCTGTTGCTTAGGTAGATTTTTATTTAGAGCCTCCAGTATGTTTTGTGTATTTATGTGTTTGGTTCGCTGATGTGATGGGACTATGTGATACTGGAATTGTGTTGTGTGAGGTTACCTTCTCCTCCTGACTGGTTACACCAATTTTGAGATGAGAGAGCTCAGCCTCCAGTTTGGCTAAATAGTTGCATCTCTCACATATATTTGAACCTGTTTGGAGGAGAGGGTTGTCCGTGTACATGAGACAGTTGTAACATTGCCTCAAAATTCCCAGATTCACCAGCTGGACTGGAGAGGAAACCATTGACTGACCTTTGGACATGCTAGAGTAATATAGGGAAACTGAATTTAAGACGGACCAATAGACGACAAGGTAATTGTAGAGAGTATAAGAGTAAGTAGTGCTTATGGTTTTAATAGTGCTAACTTGTAGGATTACTTAATTGGACCAGTGAAGGGCCTTAGAATGAGAATATGGTGTTTAAATTGAGAGATAGAGCAGCTCTAAGGGAAAAAGTGAAGAGCAGACTTTGTGGAGCCAGGAATAGTTTAAACCCAATTAGGCGGCGCTGCCCACTGTTGCGCTATGCACAAAAATGCTCAAAACCGCGCAAAAGAGGGTTTTAAGAGAGGAAGATGAAGGAGTTTGGAATTGACCCAAAATGGCCAATAAAACTACAGTTTCAAGTCAGTAACCACTCCCACAGGGGCAGGCAGGCTGCTCAATGTTTTTCACTGCCACTGATCAACAGAGAGACTTCCCTTTAGCCCAAGCAAAAAATGGCCTCCAAGAAACTTACAAATAGTTCAAGAACAGCAAGCCTGTAAGTGAACTTTTTTAAATCTCAGAAAAGTGGGAAAAAAGCAAGATTTTTTTTTGTTTTTGTTTTTTCAGAGATAGCAGAGGCTCACAAGTATCAACAAGTTATAACAGTGCAGTAAATGACCCCACACAAGAGTGCTAGGCCAAAGACAGATAAAATGCAAGTTTTGAGAAAAAAACAATTTTAAAAATAAGTGCAAACAGGAAATTCAGTAAACAGCTCTAGGCTGTGCTTTAAATACAGTTACTAATGCAGAAATCAAGTTTAACAAGCCAGAAAATGCTCAAAATAGGCGGCTATGCAGAAAAACTTAGCAAATAAACAGGGGAAAAATACTTAAAATCTCAAAAGTGGCTCCTTTCTTCTCTCGGCTTTTTCTCCTCTTGGTGGGTGCTTCACCAACAGCCAACAAGCCTGAAAAGATGCCAAAACCACGAGGCAACCAGGTTTTAAGAGAGGAAGATGAAGGAGTTTGGAATTGACCCAAAATGGCCAATAAAACTACAGTTTCAAGTCAGTAACCACTCCCACAGGGCAGGCAGGCTGCTCAATGTTTTTCACTGCCACTGATCAACAGAGAGACTTCCCTTTAGCCCAAGCAAAAAATGGCCTCCAAGAAACTTACAAACAGTTCAAGAACAGCAAGCCTTTAACTGAACTTTTTTAAATATCAGAAAAGTGGGAAAAAAGGAAGATTTTTTTTGTTTTTTTTTTGTTTTTTCAGAGATAGCAGAGGTTCACAAGTATCAACAAGTTATAACAGTGCAGTAAATGACCCCACACAAGAGTGCTAGGCCAAAGACAGATAAAATGCAAGTTTTGAGAAAAAAACGAATTTAAAAATAAGTGCAAACAGGAAATTCAGTAAACAGCTCTAGGTTGTGCTCTAAATACAGTTACTAATGCAGAAATCAAGTTTAACAAGCCAGAAAATGCTCAAAATAGGCGGCTATGTAGAAAAACTTAGCAAATAAACAGAGGAAAAATACTTAAAATCTCAAAACTGGCTCCTTTCTTCTCTCAGCGTTTTCTCCTCTTGGTGGGTGCTTCACCAACAGCCAACAAGCGTGAAAAGACTACAGTATGAATTGTCTACCCCAGCCTCTCTGCTGTTTGACATCTGTTATCCTTGAAAGGTGGACATTGTGACATATAATAGGCCCACCACATAAGAAATTTGCAAAACCCTCTCCACAATGAGTCCTGTTATTACACACTCACCGCTACCTTCACACAGGATACATAGGACAAACACACACACCAAGTCTCACAATTACCATGTCTGGGATGAGAACTTTTATCTAACTAGTACATTACAGTACAGCATTATGCAGTTATAGCACATGCCAAGGAGATTACTGGGCTACTCTTTCCCCAAAGGTGTATTTCAAAGTGAATGACACCAGCAGGCTTGCCAAAGTAGGGCAATGGAAGTTGTAGTGACTGTGAATGGCCTCAAAATAATTGATCCCTACACAGGCAAAAAAATGCACACACAAACTCACAAAGCTTTACACTTGCCACGTCTGGGATTAGAACTCCTACCTAGCTAATACATCACACTACAGCAACACTCAGTTATAGCATGCACCTTGGAGCTTACTGGGATAATCCTTCCCCAAAATTGTATGTCAAACTGAATGACATCAGCAACCTTGCCAAGGTTGGGCAATGGAAAGTGTAGTTCACAGGTTCATAGGTTTGTACTAGGCTATCAGCCCTAGGGCCTATACATGCCTAGACATGACAATTCCCCAGCTATGTCTTCCCACAATATTAACTTCCCTGGACCACTGTCTAGCAGAGCAGCTGATATGATCCCCGGGGTCAATTTCCTATCACCCATCCAATTGTCCAGGTTCCTTTTGAAGAGGGCCAAAGAGGCACTCTGCTTGACATGTGTGGGCAGTCTATTTCAGAGTATGGGGAGTCTCTGGGTCAGGATCACATCTCTCCAGCATGTATTGTTCATTGTGATGACAAAATTTGGATCCCTGGAGCATGTGGCTGTGAGGGTTTGGAATTCTTTAAGTGTAGCATGTCCAACAGCTGTGGGTTTGACATGGCATGGTATGCTAAGCAGAGATCACATCTGAGAACAAAATATATGACAGAGTATAGCTGGATGAATTTCAGACGGTCAGTATAGGGCATCTGGTTTAGGACTGTGATTCATTTAGTGAGGTATGTCTGCAGTCTTTCTAGTTGTTGCAGATGTCTCGTGAGGTACATACATAACAGGCCATTTTAGTCTGTACTGGGTCTACTGAGAGATGACTACAGTGGGACAATGGCCTCCTTTTTCCTGGATGTAAAGCCCTTAGTGGTGTGGTGTGCCACATAGGTGGATTTCCTGATTGTTGTGGCAATGTGGTTATCAAAGGTGAGACCACTGTCCACCTGTGTCCCTAAGTCTGTTAGCACACTTTAGGTGTTTAGTGCAATGCACCCATGTGGTAATTCACAGGTTCATGTCCCTTTCTAAAGAGGATAACTATACATTTCTTGGCATTGATCTTGAGGCCATGGTTCAGGCACCAAGCATTTCTTTCTGTGAGGCCCTTCTGTAGAATATTCACATCATGTGGAGAATAAATCTTGGCTCTCAGTGTGCAGTCATCTCCAAATTTGTTTGCCAGAGTCCCTTACTGTTGGACTGTACTTCAGAGAAGTAGATGCCAAACAAGAGCAGTGCCAGGACTGAACCTGAAGGTACTCCAACTGTCACTTGTCTGGGGTTGGGGTTGGTGTCACCTACATTTACAGTGTGGGTTCTGTCAGTACAGCAGTTGGTAGTCCATTGGGTGACATAGGGATTAATGGCCAGCTTGATACATTTATCTATGATTCCAGACTGGGGGATGGTGTTGAAGGCCTTGGCAAGGTCTGGATAGGCTGTGTGAACCACCTTACCCGTGTCCAATGCTCTGGAGATGGATTCACTGTTGTCAATCAGGTTGAGGTGACATGATCGACCCTTCACAAACCCAACCTGGTTGGGGTCCATTGTTTGCAGACTGCCAATGTCTTTGTTTTAATTTCCATGATAATACATTCCATGGCCTTGCAGATCAGGCACATCATACTGCTGGGGCTGTAGTTCCCAGGTTCCAAGGTGGCTCTCACCTTGTGGACTGGGATAACTGTAGCTGTGCCCCACACAGAGGGCATGAACCATGAGGTGTGGCTATGATTAGACATGGCACATAGGTGAGGTGCCAGTTCATTTTGTAGCTCATGTAGTAGCCAGCCCAGGATGTTGACTGGTCCCATGGCTGCTGTTGCCATAGCTCTAGAGAGTGTGGGTTTTACCTATGTGGCCATTATTACCAAAATATTGCAATCTTTCTGTATTGAGATGTGCCCTTTGGGGGGTAGGAGGGGTGTGCAGTTGGCACTGAATCGATATGCCAGGATATTGGCAATATCCTTGGGAGCAGTATATTTAATACCATCCTGTTGTAGCTCAGAGCAGATCTGAGCATTGCCATTTAGATTCTTGACATAGCTATGGAATGGCTTGCAGTTGTCTTTGGCATATTTGGCTATATTATGCTCATAACTAGCTTTGGTGGATGTTATGAGGGATCTCTCCTTTTTACTGTGGCTGGTAAGGGAGTATTTTGCATCCTGGAAGTTCCCCCATTTCTGCAACAGTTTCCTCCTTTTGTTGTCCAGTATGTTTATGGCAGAGGGCCACCACATTGCCTTCCTTTTCTTGGTGGGGAGCATCTTTGTTCTATACTGGATGGCATGATTCATGCACGAGTGGATGTGCTCGTACGTGCCTTCATGTAGGATTCAGCAGTCATCCTTTCAGTCCCCATCTGCATGGGTGTCATGATGTTAGTCACTTCTGACATGTGTAGCATGATGTTGGCTTTGGAGAAGTGTGTTATGAAGGTTTCCTTAATGGTGTGTAGGGGAAGGATGTTGATGTTAAGGGTGATTAGCTCATGGACAGACTTCACCACCTATGTGGTGACCATAGGTGTGGAGCATTGATTTCCAATGGTGGTAATGACCAGGTCTAGAATATTTGAGCCCCTGGTGGGACTATGGGTTACTTGATCCAGGGCATTGGGAATTATGACTTCCAAGAATCGTTGGGCACACATGTTGGTACACAAGTATTTTTCCCAGTTAATGACAGTGTAGTGTAACTCACCCAGTATTAGGTTGTTTGGTTGTATCATAATAGTTCCCAGTATGTTTCAAAAGCTGCAGTTGGAATGATGGGGCATGGTGGGGGATCTGTAGCAAGCTATAAAATATGGGTTGCAGTCTGACCTAGTGTTAGTTGCACCAGGGGTATTTCAGACACATTCTGTTGGGCAAGCAGCCTGGTGATGTAAATATCCTTGGTGGATATGGACACTCCTCCACCTTTATTGTTTTGGTCCTGGTGTGGTGGCCACCAGGTGTGGTGAGAGCTGTGCCTAGTATTGCAGGGGTGCTCTCTGGATCCTTGGATCAGGTCTCATTTACTGCACAGATATCGATGTTCTCCATTTTTACGTGTGCTAGTGGCTGTGAATGGCCAAAAAACATTGATCCCTACACACACACACACACACACACACACACACACACACACACACACACACACACACACACACACACACAGAGTTTCACAGCTGCCATGTCTGGGACTTGAATTCCTACCTAACTAGTATATTACACTACAACATTATGCAGTTATAGCACACACCATTGAGCTTACTGGGCTACTTTTTCCCCAAAGGTGTATTTCAAAGTGAATGACATCAGCAGCCCTGCCAAAGCAGGGCATTAGACATTGTAGTGAGTGTGAATGGCCTCAAAAGCATTGCTGTCTACCCAGACAAACACACACACACACACACACACACACACACACACACACACACACTTGCCATGTCTGGGATTAGAACTCATACCTACCTAGGACATCATACTACAGCATTACACAGTTATAGGTCATGCCATGGAGATTACTTGGCTACTTCTTCCCCAAACGTGTATTTCAAAGTGAATGACATCAGCAGCATTGCCAAAGTAGGGCATTTGAAATTGTAGTGAGTGTGAATGGTCTCAAAAGCATTGATCCCTACACAGACAAGCACACACACACACACACACACACACACACACACACACACACACACACACACACACAGTTGCTATGTCTGGGATTAGAGCTCCTACCTAACTAGTACATCACACTACAGCATTCCACAGTTATAGGATGTACCACGGAGATTACTGGGATACTCCTTCCCCAAAGGTGTATTTCAAAGTGAATGACATCAGCAGCACTGCCAAAGTAGGGCATTTCAGACTGTACTGTGTGTGAATGGCCTTAAAACCATAGATCCTACACAGACAAACACACACACAATTGCCATGTCTGGGAATAGAACTCCTACCTAACTAGTACATCACACTACAGCATTATACAGTTAAAGCACACACCACAGTGCTTATAGGGCTACTTTTTCCCAAAGGTGTATTTCAAGGTGAAGACATCAGCAGGCTATAGGCTGTAGGGCAATGGGGAATGCAGTGTGTGTGCATGGGCCATAACCCATTCATCTAGAGGCAGACACATCGCACTCAGTCCCACACAGGTTTATATTCCACATGTACATGTATACAACTGCTAGATGAGTACTGTCTTGTACAGTCATGTTGCACACTTAGCACTAACACCACAGACACTATAATGCTTAGGGATTCCAGAGGCATATGTCTACAGTGATTGACATTTGCACACCATGTGACTTAAGCCAATTGGATATGTGCTGGGTGGGACAGGCCTCATGATGGAAGGCTCTTTGTCACTGTCACTCTCTTCCACACATCTTTGTATGTGTACCTTTGACCTATTATAGTGTGTTGTCCATGGCTATATGTGTATATTCCTATCCAATGTGTGTGCAAAGCATGACTGATATATACTGCGGAGTGTGTGCACAAACATCTGTGACAGTCGGATATGTATAGTCCATTGTTGTTGCCAGACATGGTCTTCACTTCTGTAAGTGTGAGAGCATGCCTAGTATGACCTTGCAGTGTTTTGTTGTCAGACATGTCCTTCGTTTCTCTAAGTGAGGGAGCATGCCCAATATGACCTTCTGTATTGAATGCATGAATCCACTCCAGGTAGGTTGTACTCCAGTGCAGGCTATTGTGTTGTACACCTACAGCTAGTAAACTGTTTTTGTGGCATATATGTAGATCAGTTGACAATATGGGGTCAAAATGGGCAAAGGATAGTGGGTTACTGTAGGTAATTGTGGCCGTGCTGTTTCTGCTACATGGTCTTAGTGTTAGCAGAGATATTTAGGCATATGTACTGTTTTACACTGTGATGTTTTATGTCATCGAATACTGTCAGGTAGACATATTTGTTTACAGTGATGTCCTGGGGAACACAGGGTGAATGCAGCTGTGTCCAGTATTGTGGTATGCAGCTTACATATTCTTGCACAATCATGCCATTCTGGAAGGGAAGTTACAGACACTTGCTGCTGGGTCTGTGTAAATGGTTCAGCACTTTGGTACAGTGGTGGCTGAGGATCCCATGCTTGTACATCCATCGATGTGACAGTATGGTCATATCCTGCTGTGGCCATACCTCACAGCTGTACAGATCCACACAGGTTACCCAGAGGCAGGGGTCATAATTCTGGACTTTACTGCTTCACATTGTGGTTTATGAGCAAGTTTTTAGCCACCCATTCCTGTGTTTGCAGGCAGGGATAGTATGTGAACATGGCTGAGTTTCGGACTTCACACACTCTGCCCATGCTCCTACCCCCCATTCTATCCTCTTCCAAACATTATGCAAATATTATCTGAGAAGTTCTTTATAGTTATCACCTCATCCCAGCAGTGATTTGGTGTTGGTCCACAGTTCATGCAGTAGGATATGGTGGACATGTTACTGGAATTTGTCCACATGGCCTTGCATTTAGGTTCTGTGGACTGCATTATGTTGTTATTTAGGAGTCCATGACATAACATACATTGGCAGTACGGGTGAGACACAGGCCTTTGGCAGAGGACTGTAGGCCATTTGGTAATAATGCAGGCCAGCTGTAGCAGACCATTGCATTGTGTCACTCCTACAGTCCCAGACTGCAATACACTATATTTCCCTGTAGTGACAGGGTAGCTGTGCAAGGTGTTAATGCCAGTACTCTCTGTCACTATTGATCCAGTGGTGTGGATGCTGGCAGGGTGCTGCTTACAGCTATGGACACACCTGCATAGGACACGTGTTCGTCATGCTGCATTCTTTGGCTATTGCCTTACAGAGGTAGGGGGTCATATTGTACTCATTCCCAACAGCAGGGATAAGACCAGAGACTTACCTGTGGGTGATAGTGAGGTGAGCTAGGTGTATGTGTGCTATGGACACTACTTGCATCTGACTCACAGATATGCATGAGGCATTGGACTTATGCTGGTTTGTGCAGGGACATCAGCTGTTTCTCAATACTTCATACCTGTGACCTTTGTGGTCTGCCAGTGTTTCTCCAGACAACATTGGTATTCCCTACTACAAGCCCAACTAATGTGCTGCTAACTTGTAAGTACAATTCCAAAGGTGTGTCCATTTACCAGTTACATATAATACACTGTCTGTCTGGTGTACTTCCCCCTGTGTACTATTTGTATGTCTGGGCCCACATTCATGCTATGTCCATCTTTCAAATGGTGACACATATTACTTCCAAACATTTACTATGGCTTAATGCTGGAATGTGTTTTGCTGAGATGCATTGATTTTGGCACTGCAGTTGTCAGAACTTGGCCCTGTCATCGGCAGTACTGGCCAGTGGTGACCAGGACAAATCTCACCATACCTACTTACTGACCACTCTCACACAATATACAACACACACCAACCTAACACACGCAACCCTGCATATTGTACACATGCTACAATCTATCCTGCTACCTTGGCCAGCTCAGGTAATCGGTTCTCCACTGTTATTATACCTACACATGCATGTTAGTTCATTTCAACATAGGATTGGGGGGTGCACACCTAACACTTGTACACATTTGCTATGACTGTACTGGTATTTCAGGTACTCCATTTCATTCTGTATTCTGACCTATAATGCTGACTAGAGTCATACCAGTGTACTACAGGTCTTAGGAATGATTGACCTACATTTCAGTTTCAGACTTCTTACCCTTCAGAACTAACAACCCACTGCCTGACTTGTTGTAGTCTGTCTGTGTAGGTCTGGAGGGGGGATGTTCTCCATAGCCATCAATCAGGGGCCTTAGCACAGCCTTTGTTTATGTTTGTCTGTGCCTGTCCTGCTGGCTGAGACTGTTTTGGGTATGTGAGCCTTCTACACTGGCATGTGTGTGTCCTATGTACACACATGTGGCCGACCACATTTCATACAGTGCGTTTTGTCACCTTGTCTACTACTGGCTATTATGGTGACACCAGTATTTGTTACAGATCTCATACTGCCATTATAGTTGTCTACTATCTGCTGGTATCCCATTCTGCCACCCGATTCCCTTGCATGCTCGCATACATACTATAGGTACAAGTAACAAATCATACTACTCCATTCGGCAATTGATAGGGAGAGTGACTTACACTGTGGCTGTGCCAGTACTGAGGATGGTGCTGGAGGGCTGACTATGCCAGATGCACAAAGTACACTCCTTATACAAATTTAAGCACAGGTAATGTCAGGTATTGGGAGGGTGGCCTAATGGTTAAGGTGTTTGCCTTACAAACACAAGGTGCAGGGTTTGAGTCTCACAAGGGATAATTGGCTAGGCTTAAAATGGCCCACAAGGGCAGTTAACCTAGTACTAATCTATAAATTTACTATGAATGTATGAATCTATGTTTGGCATCCTTTTTACTGTATGTGTGAGTCAGAGAGAGGTATCATTCCCTGGGTTCCTACCCTGTCAGTGTATGTGCTATGCTTTGCCTCTTTCTGCCTACTGGGGCAGGCTCAGGTTATTCCTCATTCAAGTCACTCTTTGCCTGTGCAGTCCTTGGCAATGGTGGGGGGCTGTGTGGCCCTGCCCCATGCTGTTCCTGCTGAGGTGAGTACTGCAAAGCTCCACCGGATGTGTTCAGGCAGTGTAACCATGACCTGAGCATCCCAAACACATGGTCTATTATGATTTTGGTCTGTGCGTGTGCCTCATTATGGAGTTCTTGTTTGGATGTGTGTGTGCATTTCTGATGGGTGTCATCAGCCATGGCTCCAGTAAGTAACCAGCATCCCCCACTAGGTGGCCATAAGGGATGTCCCCATTGGCAATTCTCTGATATAGCTGCATCATATGCCAGATGTGGGAGTCGTGATAGCTTCCAGGGCAGCCAGCACACACATTCATTATAATGCCCTGGGCATCGCACACGACCTGGCAGTTAGAGGGGAAGCCCTAGCGGTTGATGTAGACCCTACCCCACTCACCAGGTGGTGCTTTGATGTGTATGTGCATGCAGTCTGTAGCACCAACTACCTCAGGATATTTTGCTATTTGGTGGAAGAGATGCATATTGCTGGTCAATGCCTCACAGCTTTTGTGGAAATATACGTGCTCACCGGCATTTGCTGACATGGCATCCAGGAACTGGTGGAGTATCCTAGATGCTGATGCCTGTGAGATCCTCATGATATCCCCAGTTGGCCTTTGGAAGGTACCTGTGGATAGTATTGTTAGGCCTACACATACCTTGGTATCCACTGGGATGGATTCCCCTCTGTTGTTTCTGTGTGAGGTGTGGCCGGCACAGCTCAACAATTTGCTGTAGGATGTCCCTGTCCACCCTATAGTACACCACTATCTCTAGCTCATGTAGCCGGTGATAGGTTACCCTGGGTCTGTACACTCTTCTCCTTTTCCTCATTGTGGGCTGGTCATCAGCATTCTCATCCTCACCACCCTCAGTCTCTTCCACATGTTGATTTATGATAGCTGCTGCAGCCCCTATCATTTTGTTGCTTTTGTTTGGTAAAATTTCCCCATTTGTGTACACCGGTGGTGTGTGGGAAAAACCAGAGGGAAAGGTGTTTTCATAGTTTATAGTGGTGTGCTGGGGTGGGCTGGGCTGCTGCCTGTGTAACTGGCTGATTCGGATACATTTCACTTGCCAGCTATGCTAACTCTCCTTGATTACCTTCCTACTGCTGTTTTCCCTTTTCAATTGCCTTCCTGTTTAAGCCCAGGGGTGTGCCACACAAACACAGTGCTCAGATGTGCACGGAGGTGCTATTTCCTGGTTTACTTTTTTTTCCCTTTAAAACACAGTACACAGTGCTCACACCTGCTTAGGCAATGTAAAGTGGGCTTGGCAGCTTCAGACACACCCCCTTGCTTAGCTCTGCTAAGCTAAGGGCAAATCTAAGCCACAGGGCTCCAATAAGCTTACAGTATGCCTGACACACCCCTCTATGATGTCGGCTAGCTCTTAGGCTTGCAACATGGTCTTCCTGCACTGACACAGTTGGCTGCAGGCTAGCCATGAGGGGGGATCTGGGATTCAGTATCATTCCCCTCATTTGCATAGGATTGCCTGCTAATGCCTAGTTACAAGTCTGACACTGAGCCTTCCCCATTAGCAACCACTATTCACTGGCCATGTTTTCTTCTGCCTGCCATTGAGTATAATGGCAAAATTGTGATTTTGGATAGAATGCTTATTTCAAGTTTTTTTATTTTTATTTTTGTCCTGATCCAATTTGCGCGTCACTGCCCTATGCTTAAACTGCTGAAATTGGCTAAAAAAAGTAAAAGTAATTTTATTTTTTTTTTTATTTTTGCAACTGTTTTCCATGTCAATGGCATATATTTGGCCAATGGCATGCTTTCCACATTATATACACCCTTTATTTGGATCTGTCATGGCTCCGTTTTTGTAGTTTCAGAAATGTACTAGGTTACTAACCTATTACATTTCTGCAGACTACACTAGTTCTGCACAGCCAGCTGCCAGCTTCCTGGATCGCAAATCACATGGTTTTCACCTGCAAATGGGGTAATTTGCATACAGGAGCTGTGTCCATGCAGGAATAGTGCAGGAGTGCTCATGCAGGTCCTGGGAGCTTATTCCTGAATTGCACAGTGGCCATATTGCCTCCAACAGCTCCTGCACTATTTCTGCACGTCATGCAGAGCTTACTGAATCCTGGGGACTGTCTTTACTGTGACTTATAAAATTCAGTTTAAGACCTAGAACCTAAAGAATACTACCACTGTAAAACTGATTGTGCTGAAGAGTTTGTCATTTACAGTTCTTTCATAACCCCTATAGTTTCAGAGATATGAAAATTTGTTGGAAATGTGATGGCATAATTTGATTCTGTGTAAAGGCTTAGGCTCTGCAAATTGGAAGTTACAATGCAAGCTTCCTGATCTCCTTTGGAGTGAATGAGTTATGTTTGAAAAGGATATACATTAAAGAAAGGGAAGAAGTGTATGTTACTGTAATATCATGGCTGGCATATTTTCTTCCTAATTGCACTTAAATGTTCACTGTTTTTATGGTTGGACTTAAGATTCTTGCAAGAATGGGAAAAAAGTAGAGTTACTAACTTTCAATCCATGCTTGATCAGGCTGCAACAAAGGATGTATCATTTAGCTGTTAGAAAGGACTCCTTTGCTTTTTGAATTGTATGAGCCAAGAAATGTAAAAGTTGATCTCTGGTCACAAGTTCTATGATAGTGCAGCTGAGACATGAGGTCATGTGTTCATACATTCCTACCCATTGCATATGGTAAATCCTTTGATCATTAAGACATGCTCTGCATGAAGGAGAGATTATACATTTTTTGTAGTACTGTCTCACCCTCTATCAAATGTGAGAGGTGAAGTAGGAGGCCTTTTTGGATAGTCTGGTTTGACTGAAGCTGATATGTTTTCCAGCCAAAGAATATGTCCATTTCTAGTTAGATAGAATCAAGCAAAGATCCAGGGATAGACAGTTTCTGGGTCAAATTTATAGGGTTTTGTCAGATTTACATTCATTAATTCAGTATTAGAGTCAGATAATCCTTCAGTTTTCATATGATAATAATAATAATAATAATAATAATAATAATAATAATAATAATAATAATAATAATAATAATTTGGTAATTTTCAAATCTGAAAAGAATGAGGTGCTTGCCCCTGCTTGCAGGCCTATAATCAATCTTCACTAAAGACTACATATTAGTTTTAACTCATTTATTTCATTTTCATAGCTAGGGTGTCCTTTCTCTTTCCCTTTTTGCCTGTTTATTGAGAAATGATTTGGACTTATAAATGGAAATTAGACCCAGGGCTACATGAATAGAAAAACTGTTTCTAACACTGGTCAGATCTAGATAGCGTAACCATTGGTTTTCTGAGGCATCAAACAGAAAGGGTCTATGACGGGAACAAGTGATATTTCTTCTTTAGGGTATTGGCCAAATTTGATTCCCTATCTTTTTCTTAATTACTTTGCCTAATGGCTCAAAATAATGTGTGGTATGAGGCAAATATCTGAATCCTTTATTTTGTTTTGGCATATCTCTCAAGAGTGACAACTCAACCTGTCTTATTCAGTCCATATATGAAAAATATGCCACAGACTGTTCATCAATCTCACTTGGGCAATGTAGAGCTGCATTTATTCATTCTCATCAATGAAGATGTGAATATGAGTAAGCAGGGCATATATGTTCTGGTATTGAGGACTTTTGTGATCTCTCTCATAACAAAGTGATCCTAAATAGTATCTCATCTACAGTCCTACACCAGCTTATCAGAGTTAAACAGAATCTGTCCTTCAGCAGATAGTGATCAATTTAGGTACCTCTTCAAGGGGTTCTCCTTTTGAGAAGTCAATGTTTAGTTTCATGAGTCTCAGGTCCCCAAACACTTTGCATAATTTAAAACACTTTTCATAATGTAACACAGATAAAGTGCAGTGGTGGTGTTTAGAAAGTATATGGAAGGAGAGTCTTAACCAGAATTATCATATTTTATTTTCGTTTGAGGAAGACTACAAGAACATTAGATCACTGTGATTTTCAATTATCTCTTTGATCAAATGTATGCAAGAGTGCTTTACTTTGTAGTTCATTAACCATCAAAGAATAGGATTGCTTAGCTGCCTGTGTTTGCATTGCAATTTAACGTACAATAGAATTGTATTTCAATTGCTGAAAATTAGTGCAGTATGATAACTCTGTAGAATTTGTATTTGAAGTGTTTTTCTTGCGTTACAAAGCAGCCATTACTTTTTTAGTATCTCTGAGTTATAGCGACTTTGAAATGAACAATAAAGGTACACTTTTTTCTTTCTCTGAGTTAATACAATCTTCAAGTGAGAATAATGAAGGGAATTGTGGGGTGAATGGAGCATTGCAAAATATTTGCTTTTGAAATGGATCTGTCTTGTAGAGGTATAAAGCTCCACATACAAATGAGTTGACCTTGTTTGATTAATAGCCCCGAATGCCCTGAAGATATCCCTTTCTATGCCACTAGGCAAATGCACAAATACATTTAGAACTCAGCTGCACAGTCATGTATTGTCACCTACATGCATTTCCATCAAGTCTAAGCACATTATCTTGACACCTGCAATGTTTAAACCAAGACCAGTCAAGAGTATTCTGAACTACATGCAGAAGCCCCAATGTCAACAGAACATTCCACTATTCATGGCAATGTCCTAGTTATAGATGTCTCAGATGTTAGACATTGAAATGTTTCATTCCCCTGGCTGTGAAAAGACAAAGACACAGACAGCTGACTCTTCAGCTGCTAGGATTCAGGATGCAATGAGCTCTTTTTGTTGTCTGCCTTCTAAATACGTATATGACCGGATTGTTCTTTGTGTGGGAACAAACAATCTTTAATGCTAAACCCTAGGGGAGATGAAGAGAACCATGATTGATCTATGAGTGTGTGTGTGTGTGTGTGTGTGTGTGTGTGTGTGTGTGTGTGTGTGTGTGTGTGTGTGTGTGTGTGTGCGTGTTTGGTTTACTATCAAAATGTAGAATAAAGCTTCTCTGACAATGATTACTTTGAAATTTATGTATTCGAAAATGCATTATATGAAGTAAATATTACTGAAGTGAATTATAGCTGATTTGTTATGTGCATTCGCCTTTAAGAATTCAGCTATATTAAAACAAGGACTTTTAATGGTATATACAGTGTCAGTGTGCATTCATTAGTTTGTTGACTGTAATCCTGTTGCAGTTTGGGCTATATGTATTGTAGAAATCTTTTTGGATCACTTTATTCTAATACGAAGTTTTCCAAACAGTTTCCAAGTTAGTGTTTATGTTTTTACAAATATGTCAGTAAATGTAGTTTGTAACTGTGGTTATATTGTTTGTCGGTGTTTCTGTGTATCATGAGTCTTGTTGATGCTTGTGATATTGTTCCTGGCAAAGTTGGTGATTTCTATGACACAGTGTTGTCTCAAAAAGGGAAACAAATGTTATGCATTGACGGTTATCAGTACTGTCTGGAGAAGCATACAGATACAAGAAGGTATTAGTGTTGTACTAGAGAGATTAAGGACAAATGCAGGGGACAGTGTGTTACTGAATTGTTAATAGATGGAGAGAAGTTCTTGGAAAGTAGTGGGCATGTTCATGGACCAGATCGTATGAAATGTGAAAAGTTTAAATATGGAATAAAATAAAGAGAAGAGCTGAAACTACTTTAGAAGATCCATGTAAAATTGTATCAGAGGTTTTAGCATGTACCTCAACTGATCTTGTTAACTGCTTGCCTAACACTGAATCTCTAAAGCAGTCTGTATGTAGATTAAGAAGAAAGGGTAGGAGAATACATGTAACTGATATGAGCTCTTTAAAAGATTTAACTCCGGAAATGTTTCCTATAAAAAGCTGGCAATTGCATAATTCATCATAGCAGTTCTAGTAATTCTAATCCAAATGCAGTTATATTAACAACTGAGTCAAATTTACGTCTATTCTGCACCTCGGAATTTATACTAGTTGATGGCACTTTTTCCTTAAGTACGAGAGAATGCAAACAGATATACACCATACACTGCAGTTTACAAGGAGGAGCACATGCGAAAGTTATACCTGCTGTCTATGGCATATTGACATCAAAATCTGAAGATAGTTATGAACACTTCCAGAGATCTGTTATCTTACTATGTTCACAGTTTTCCTTGACAAAATCAAAAATGGTATTGAGTGATTTTGAAAAAGATGCTGTGAATAACATAGTATATAATTTGCCTGACTGCATGGCTAAAGGGTGCTGGTTTCATTTATGTCAAATAATATGGAAGCAAATTCAAAAGTTAAACTTAGCAACACAGTTTGGAAACAATGTCAGATTTTCCATGTTATATAAACAAATTTTAGCATTAGCTTTTTTAACTCCTGAACGTGTTATGCCAGAGATTAGTGGTATAGAGAAAGACATGCCAGACTTTGGTAAAGGTTTGTGCGGATTTTTTAAACATAACTACTTAACAGGTAGACCCAGGTGCTATGGCATTAGCAGCATCACTTCAGAAAAAATTCCTCCTTTATTTGACATTAGTTTTTGGAACCAGTATGATACATGCACTTTAGGATACCCTAGAAGTCAGAATACTGTAGAGGGATGGCATCAATAGCTAAGAAGTTTGCTTGGAAAAAAACAGTTATACTAATAGATATATTCCATCCAGCAAGAATAGAACCACATTAAAGATCTGAAAAACAGAGCTCTAAGCTGTTTGCCTTCCTCACCAAAGAGGTGCTGCTTAATGGCAGAGAAGGAGTTTTTACTCGTTTGCTATCTAGAAGGGAAAAATTAACACTAAGAGGATTTGTAGAACTTGTGTCACAAAAAATATTAATGAGTGTTGATTATTCCACTGCTTTTTCTATAGTGGTTGCACTGGTGTTCCGATTTCCTTTCTCTAACAGTTACGTTACCATGGCATTATAAGTTACATTTTCGCACAAAGTGGAGTTTTGAATGTCACTTTAACATGAAACATGAGTACTTTCATTGTGATTAAAAAGAAAAATACAAAAAAAAAATTCCTTCACTAATAAACACCTGCACTTACTTTATCAAGTATAATGGCCTAAAATTCAAAATTTGAAGAAAATATCGAAACTGCAGTATTCGTACATCAGATTCAACCATATGACCTACTTAATATGCAGAAATTTGACTTTGACTTTTGAATTTAAATACTTTTTTTATCTAAACATCGAGATTTTTATAGAAAAACTGTGTGCTTTTGTGTTAATGTAGGTGTGAGACAGAGTCCAGAAAACTTAAGCAGTATCTTATCATATTTGTGAATGACGCCACAATACAAAAATAAAGTGATTTTGATAGTTGGTTATATATTTGAGTAAGGTATGTCATTTTAGAAGGCTCATAGGTTCATAGGTTGATACAAGGCTATCGACCCTAGGGCCTATACAAGCCTAGCCATAACAATTCCCTGGCTATTTTTTCCCACAGTATTTACTTCCCTGGGCCCCTGTCTAGCAGGGTGACTGACGTGATCCCAGAGGTGAATTTCCTATCTCCCATCCACTGACCAAGGTTCCTTTTGAAGAGGGCAAAAGAGGTGCTCTGCTTAACATGTATCGGCAGTCTATTCCAGAGTCTGGGGAATCTCTGGGTCAGGAACCTATCCCTCCAGCATGTTTTGTTCATTGTGATGACAAGGTTTAGATCCCTGGAGCATGTGTCTCTGAGGGATTTGGATTTCTTTAACTGTAGCATGTCCAACAGCTCTGGGTTTGACATAGCCTTGTATGTTAAGCAGAGATCACCTCTGAGTAGACGATATGCAACAGAGTATAGGTGGAGTTTTTTTAGACAGTCAGCATAGGGCATCTGCTTTAGGAATGTGTTTCCTTTAGTGAGGTATTTCTGCGGCCTTTCCTGTTGTTGCAGTTGTCTTGAGTGGTTCATACCAAATGGGGCATTGTATTCTATAATGGGTCTAATGAGAGATGAGTACAGTGGGACAATGACCTCTTTTTTCTGGATGAAAAGCCCTGAGGGATGAGGTGTGCCACATAGAAGGATTTCCTGACTGTTGTGGTGATGTGGTCATCGAAGGTGAGACTACTGTCCACCTGTGTCCCTAAGTCTCTTATCACACTTTTAGTGTTTAGTGTACTGCCACCTATGTGGTAATTCACGGGTACATGTTTTTTTCCCAAAGGGGATAACTATACATTTGTTGGCATTGAGCATGAGCCCATGGTTCTGGCACCAAGCATCTGTTTCTGTAAGGCCCTTTTGTAGAATATCCATTTCATTTGGGGATTCAGTAATGGCTCCCAATTTGCAGTCATCTGTGAACTTTGTTAGCCAGAGTCCCTTAGTGTTGGCCTGTAATTTAGAGAAGTAGATGCCAAACAAGAGCGGTCCCAAGACTGAACCCTGAGGTACTCCACTTGTCACTTGTCTTGAGCTGGATTTAAAGTCGGCTACTTTTACAGTGTGGGTTCTGTCAGTAAGCCAGTTGGCAACCCATCAAGTGATGTAGGGATTAATGCCCATCTTATTAAGTTTATCTATGATTCCAGAGTGGGGGATGGTGGCAAAGGCCTTGGGGAGGTCCAGATAGGCTGTGTGGAACACCTTACCCTTGTCCAAGGCTCTGAAGACTGATTCGAAGAAGTCAATCAGGTTCAGGAGACAAGATCAGCCCTTCACAGACCCAAACTGTATGGGGTACAGTGTTTGAAGTTTGCCAATGTCTTTGTTTACAAGTTCCATGATAATACATTCCATGGCGTTGCAGATCAGGCTCGTCAGACTGATGGGGACGTAGTTTCCAGGATCCAAGTTGGATCCCCCCTTGTGGAGTGGGATAACTGTAGCTGTGTGCCACTCAGTGGGCATAAAGCCTGAAGTGAGGCTATGGTTAAATGTGACACTTAGGTGAGGTGCCAGTTCATTTTGTATTTCACGTAGTACACAGCCTGGGATGTCATCTGGTCCCATGGATGCTGTATTCGTAGCTTTGGAGAGTGGATTTTTTACCTGTGTGGCCATTATTACTGGAATTTGGCAATCTTTCGGTACTGAGATGGGCCCTTTAGGGTGTGACAGAGGGGTGAAGTTTGCACTGAATTGATCTGCCAGGATATTCACAATATCCTTGGGATCAGCATATTTAATGCCATTCTGTTGTAGCTCAGAGCAGATCTGAGCATTGCTATATAGATTCTTGACATAGCTATAGAATGCTTTGTGGTTGTCTTTGGAATCTTAGACAATTTTCTTTTCATAATTAGCTTTGGAGGATTTTATGAGGGATCTCAGCTTCTTAATGAGGCTGGTAAGGAAGTTTTTTGCATCCTGGGATTTTCCTCTTTCCTGCAACAGTTTCTTCCTTTTGTTGTAAAGTTTGTTTATGGCAAGGGACCACCAGATTTGCTTCCATTTTTTGGAGGAGAGCATCTAGGTTCTATTGGGGATGGCACAATTCATGTACGAGTGCATGTGCTCGTACAGTGCCTTAGTGTAGGATTCAGCAGTTGAACTTTCAGTTCCCGTCTGCATGGGTGTCAAGAAGTTTGTCACTTATAACTTGAGTAACATGAAGTTGGCTTTGGAGAAGATTTTTACAGAGGTTTTCTTACTGGGGAGTGGGGGTGGGATGTGGATGTCAAGGGTGATTAGCTTATGGTCAGACCTGACCAATGAGTGAGTGACCATAGGTGTAAAGCATCAATTTCCCATGTTGGTAATGATCAGGTCTAGGGTATTGGAGCCCCTGGTGGGACTAAGGATTAGTTGATCCAGGTCATTGGAATTTATGAATTCCAAGAAACATTGAGCAAAGGTGTTGGTACACGAGTAGTTTTCCCAGTTAATGCCAGAGTAGTTGAAATCACCCAGTATTAGGATGTTTGGTTGTATGTTAATATTTTCCAGTATGTTTAGAAAGGTGTAGTGAGAATCTTGGGGAATGGAGGGGGATCTGTGGCATGCTACAATTTGGATTGCAGTCTTACCTAGTATTAGTTGCACCTGGAGAATTTCAGACTCATTGTGTTGGGCAACTAGCCTGGTGTGAATATCCTTGGTGAATATGGACACTCCTCCACCTTTAGTGTTTCAGTACTGGTTTGTTGGCTGAAAAGTGTGGCAAAAATTGTAGCCTGGTATTGCAGGGGTGCTCTCTGGAGCCTTGAACCAGGTCTCAGTTACTGCACAGATATCGATGTTCTACATTTTTAGGAGTGCCTCGAGTGAGTGCATTTTGAGGTTTAGACTTCTAGCATTGAGTAGCATTACCTTCAGATTTTGCATGCTTGTACCTGTTATGGTGGTGGTTTTGTCCTTTGAACTTTGCCTAAAAAAGGCACTATAGGGGTGGCAAGAGCCTTAGCCAGTAACCTGAATCTCAGGGTCAACAGGTGCAGAGCATCTCTGGCAAAGCATCGTGGTCTGTCGATCATGTTGTCCCAGGCAGACAGATACTGGATCCCCTTTGAATGACACCAGAAGCTTAGCCAATTGTTGAAGTCAATCATTTTGTCCTTATACTGAGGTATCATTCTGGGCAAAGGCAGGATGCTACTCTGGGCTAGGATTATACCTGCTTGAGCCACATGATCCAAGAGCTCTTCCATGTCTCTTTTCATGTAGTCCAGGGAGGTACGTCTCAAGTCATTCACTCCAACATGGACAATGACAGAGTCATATTTGTACTTGTTGTGGAGTGACTTGAGTGCATGCATTATGTGGTGGATCCTGGCACCTGAGAGGCAGCTGACTGTAACTTTCTCCTTTTTCAGCCTGGTGAGTGGGACATCAGTGTGCCTGACTATAGAGTCACCTATGAATAAAGTGTTGCATACATTGTCTTGCCTTAGGGGCTGTTGTTGGGTGGCACACTGGTGTTGTGAGCTATGTGACACTTTGGTTGTGACTGGTGTTTTTGTGCTTTTCAGCTTCGGAAGTCTTTGTTGCTTGGGCAGGTTACTGTTAAGGGCCTCTGCTTATGTGGGTTTAGTGTTGCTATGTGTGGGTGTTGGTGGTGTGGGTTTAGAAGGGATATGTGTTGCTTGAGGTGTAGTGCAGGTGTTAACCTTCTCCTCTTGGCTGTCTAGCACAATCTTGGGTGGAGAGCGCTTTGCTTCCAGTTTGGCTATGTAAGTGCATCTCTCACAGGTTGTAGTGTAGGGTGGTTGGAGGAGAGGGTTGTCTGTGTACATGAGGCAATTGCTGCATTGCTCTAGTATGCCCAGATTCACCAAGTGGACAGGAGAAATCACTGGAAACTGACCCTTGGACATGCCTGGTTTGGTGCTTTTTTTTGTAAAGTACAAGAACTGTTTTCCCTTACCTTAGCAAGGTACTTTGCAATTATAGGCTGTTTAGTGCCTACGATTAATTTATCCTTATTAACAAGGAGACTTGAGTGCTTGTATCAGTTTAAGACTTCCTAGTGCTTTCCAGCTTATTTTAAAGCAAGTGCTAGTCACAGGGATATTTAAAGGTAAGATGAAAAAAATGGTTTATCTTAAACTCTGCAGTGTGCACTAGAGGAGTTAGATGTGTAAGTAGGTAACTTAAGTTTTATCTGTCTAAAAAGTTAAGTTTTAGTGGAGAGTCACTATTTTTAAAACAGCAAGATAGATTGAAAGGGGATGGTCACTTTTGTATTCTGGTACTATGGAATTCACTAGGATGGCCAATAAATTTAAACAGATGAAGAGAAGTAATTTCACAAAATGATAATTTTGTGCTTACTCACACAAGCCAGTAAAAACAGAGAGGAAATGAGATATATGGTCAAATTAACATAAGGGGAAGGCAACTAGAAAGACAGTGGTGTTTAAGAACACTACAGTAACCGAGTGGGAGGGTGGGGAAAAAATTCTGCCTGACTCACAAGAGACAGAGCTCTGGTCTCTTTTCAAGTTTTAATATGCAGTTAAAAGCAGAATACAAGTAAAACACAAGGTAAATAAAACAAATCACAGCATTCAAAATAGAAAAAGGCAATAAAGTAATACAACAAATAAAAAGCAAACTAACCTTTACCTCACAGCAAGGTGTAGCAGAGTCTTCGTGAGCCTTTCTAGTAAAGGAGATGGTCAACACCGCATTTGTGTGGGTTTGCACTTGTTTGTGCATTGAGTACGGCCAAGTAGCAGTGAGTACAGTTGGCGGTTATAGACACAAACTCTTCTGCCTGCAAATTTTCCCTTAGTACTGTGCTGGTGCTCCATTGGTGAGTTCTCGTGATTGTCCCTCACTGACAGTTGATACATTCAGCAAAGCTCCAGAGGTACTAAGACAGATTATATCGACAGCTCTTCATATTTTTTGTCCACTTATCCTGTCCTCTACTTTACCTTGTTATTCCTGTCCTCTCCCTGCTTTCTGACAACATCAACTTAACTAGCATTATGGATGGACAATTTTACACAGCTTCTGCAGCCAGCCGGGTCAGCATGGGCATCCTGAAGAAATGTAGCAGCATCCTCATGTACACTGACAACCCGCTTCTTCTAATCCACAAAAATTCATTATGTGAGAGATTCATCTATATCAAGAATCTAGATTCTGGGCTCTCTCACTCACCAGTCAGTTTATCTGATACTAAACTGGATGTCAGCATACACACCTCACTTCCTGCACCTACCAGACCAACAACACATAAACCTTCATATGTGGACGTCCTTACCAGAAGCTTACATAAACATCACAGATTCCCAAACAGAGACACAAGCACAAGTTACATAATACATTCTCTGCAGTGCATAGTACACATAATATATCACATACCAGTGTCTCACCAGTCAAGCCCCTAAGGCATAATACAAAAATAAACATCTTAGTTTTAGGCGACTCGATTGTGAGACACACCGATTTTCCTCTCACCAGGTTGGATAAGGAAAAAGTCACAGTCAACTGTCTGTCAGGTGCCCGGATCTGCCACATCACACATGCATTCAAGTCTCTCATCAACAGGCACTGTTATGACTCCATCATAGTCCATGATGGTGTGAACGACTTGAGACATACCTTACTGGACTGTATGAAGAGAGATATGACTAAACTCTCTGATTTATGTGTCTCAGGTGGGTATGTCCCTAGCCTTAAGCAGCATTTTTACCTTTGCCTAGGATGATACCTCATTACAAACAAAATTGATTGACTTCAAAAATTGACTTAGTTTCTGGTGTCACTCAAAGGGGATCCAGTATCTGTCAGCCTGGGATGACATGGTCAACAGACCCTAATGCTTTGCCAGAGATGGTCTTTATCTGTCATTCCTGGGATTTCGGTTACTGGCTAAGGCTCTTGCAACCTCAATAGTGTCCTTTTTAGGAAATGTCACAAGAGCAAAGTTTCTGGCATAAAAATACCCTCTAAAAACAACCTCAAGGTTATGCTGCTAAATGCTTAGAGTCTAAACTAGAAACTGCACTCACTGGAAACAGTCCTCACCTTGGAAGATGCTGGCATTTGTGCAGTCACTGACACCTGGTTTAAGGCTGGGTATAGCACCCCAGCTATACCAGGTTACATTTCCTTCCACAGGTTCAGATCACAAACTGAAGGCATGAGAACTAAAGGAGGTGATGTATCAATATTCATTAAAGAGAAATACACCTCTAAATTGGTTAAACATCATGATTACCTTGAATTTATTCAGGTGCAATTGACTGTAGGTAGAACCTCTCTTCAGGTCATTGCCAGCTATAGGACCCCCTCCATGAATCAGGACAGGCAATCCACTCAGCCTACTTGGATCTACTTGAGTTAATCAAGATACAACCAAACACTCTGGTTTTAGTTGACTTTAATTACCCATCCATTGACTGGGTAAATTATACGTGTTCTAACTCACTTGCCCAAAGGTTCCTGAACTTCGTTAACTCCAATGGCATGGACCAGCTGAATGACACAGCCACAAGGGACTCAAATATCCTGGATCTGGTGCTCGCTAACATGGGGGAGCACTGCACCACCTCCAGTGTGTGGCTATCATTGGTGAGATCCGACCACAAATCAGTCTTACGAGAAGTAACTATAACACAAGACCCCCCCCACCCTTAGCATCAACTAGACTAAAAAACTTTCCAAGGCCAATTACAACTTCTTACATGACAGCATCAATAGCTTCATAGCTTCTTCCTCCACTGAAGGAATAGACACCTATGCTGAGTTATACACCAGTGCTTTACACGCACCTGTACAATTATATTGACTCTGCCATATCTGATAGAACCAAAGCAAGATCTTCAAGGAAAAAAAAAACTGCCTGGTGGACAGCTGCCATTAATAGGCTATACAATAGGAGAAATAACTTGCTGTTTAAGCATAGGAAGGAATGGTCTCAAAACTGGAAATATTCTCTGCTCACATAAACAACAAATGAGACTCCTATTGAAGTCCTCCAAATTTAACTATGAATCCAAATTAGCTTCCCTAACTAAGGATAACCACAAGGTGTTCTTTAGTTACATCCCTAAACACAAAGGTAAGGCCCAGATTTGCACTGAGCTCATAGTTAATGGTACTACATATACAGAACCTGTGGATATAGCAAACCTGCTGCCTGACAAGTTCAGTGAAAACTTCACTCCCCTGTCTCCAACACATATACACCAAAGCATTCCTAACACCTGTTCTCCATCTAGTATCTCTAAGGAGCAGGTCTTAAATTCCCTCTCCAAAGCTTCTCTGGGAACAGACAACATCCCAGGCTGTGTTCTTCATGAATTAAAGCAGGAATTAGCATCACCATTGGGCACACTTTTCAATCACAGCCTAAGCACTAGCTTCATCCCAGTGTAATGGAAAACAGCTACCATCATCCCTTTGCACAAAGGGGGTACATCCATGTACCTCAGGAACTGTAGGCCCATTATTCTAATCAGCCTTATCTGCAAGGCCATGGAACAAATCATCATGGACCTTATTAACAAAAATATAGGAAACGTCTAAATGCTTGACCCCACCCAGTTGGTCTTTGTCAAGGAGAAATCATGCCTGTTAAACTTGGTGGACTTCATTGAGACAGTCACCAAAGACATAGAGGAGGGCAAATTTGTGCATACAGCCTATCTAGACTTAACCAATGCCTTTGACACAATCTCCCACTCAGGCATCATTAATAAACTCACCCAGCTGGGTATCAATCCATATATTGTCAGGATGGTTGCAAACTGGCTCACTCACAGAACTCTTCCAGTCAAAATTTGGGACTTCACCTCCTCCGGTAGACCTGTAACCAATAGTTTTCCACATTAATTGGTTCTAGAAGCCTACTGTTTGGAATCACTGCAACCCCTATTGATGTCAACATCTGCAAGAAGGTTTTACACAAAGTAATGACTGCTGTCAAAGTCATGGTCTTAAACTTAATGCAAAAAAATGCATTATCATCCTCTTTGGCAAGGGTAATGTTCCTGCAAACTACCACATTAATAGCAATACATGGTCAGTGGAGAGAGATCTGGGCACACAGGTTGACAGCAACCTTAACTTTGATCAACATGTCTTCACAGTGGTAAGAAGGGCATTTTGTATTGCTCATCTCATAAGTAAGGGCATTGCCTATAGAAAAAAAGAAGGCCAATAATAGAGTACAATGCTCCCTTTGGTATGTTTCTTTCCAAACACCTGCAGCAACTGGAGAGACCACTAGGGTTCCTTGCAAAGAAATTCAGGGTCTTCAAGATCTGTGTTATGTGGACAGACCAAAATTATTGTCACTTTACTCTGTGTTATACAGACTGCTCAGAGGCGACCTGTGCGTGCCTTGCATGTAGAACAATCTCTGATCCAGCTTTAATGAAAATGCTGCACATTCACAAGTCCAATGGTACATGGGTCACTCACTCAAAGAACCTTAGCCTGGTATGTGACATCAACAGAACTTGCTGGAGAGACACATTTATCTCACAGAGGTTGCCCCATTTTTGGAACAAGCTTCCTATTCATGTTAAACAAAGCCCCTCATTGGCTCCCTTTAAGTGTAATTGGATGATTGGATAGGTAATTGGAAATTCACTCCAGGGATTCCACCTGTGTTCCTCTTGGACAGGAGAAATAAGTGCTGATTTTAGGATCTGCTTGAACCAGACAGCCTTTGGAAACATGGTTTGAACTTGGGTAGTCTAGGGCCATTAGCCTAGTAACCTTCTTTGATCCTATGAACAGTTTTATCTAGTTTTGTTACTCTATTGTTGTGATGCTCAGCCATTTTGCCTGCTACATTAGTGATGTTCTGCACCTTTCCCAACAGGGTTGCAACATATTGGCTAAAACTTTTGTGCTCCTATAGTACAATTTTAGACAAAGTAAATTTTCCATTCCAACTTAAAAAAATTCATATCACTCCTACTTGAATGTGCACTGTTCAATGCAATGTTACTGAACAACAAAATTCATGAGTCTGAGGTAAATCTGATCCTTGTACACATACAGATTTGTGTAGTCACTGAAACTTGGTTCAAGTGCTGTGAATAATGTTTTTCAAATTGTCACCTAGTTTAAGTGCCTAACATTTATTCAGGGCTTTTACTGATGTTGAAGGTGTATCAGTAGTCCTCTAAAATCTCATTGACTCTTAACAAGAAAACAACATTAAACTCCTTGACATCTTGGTGACAGTAAATAAAACAAATTACCATACTGTAGCAAACTATGGAACTTCTTGAATGGCCCAGGCTGCACACAATGCATAAAGACTCCTGCAGCACAATCATAGCTTGGCTTTTAGTGTCATGAATGACCCATATTCTGCATAGCCATAAAAGTAACAATGTTACCAGCATTAGATCAAGGGATATCAGTTTCTGCTGCAATAGTAACAGAAACTAATGGCAAGGTAATTCTCTCTCTAAATGAATCTCCTACTTATGGGATATACTTTCACTATAATGTCAGTCAAATCAGCCCTTTGTAAATGAAACCTTGAATTGTGAATGGTGAGTTGAAAAAAATATACCTGGGATGTTCCCACTGGCACTTAAAGTCATAGGAAACTAATAATAGATACTCACCAGCTAGGCTATAAATAATTTACTTTCCTCACTGCCTAGCATGAATCTACAGACTTATTAAAATATATAATCTGAGTATAGGAGATCAATTGAACTATTAAGATTTATGCCACCAAAGGAAGTGCAGACAGCAATCACAACAGCACATCACATGCTCTGGGTTTGAGTGCAAGCTTGCATATGCAGGGGACATATTGCATAACAGAATTACCCCCCAACACCAATACCTGTCTGGTTACAGCTGCTCTGATAATCCCATTCATAGTCAGAGTGCTTGGCAAATAGTGAGAACTAAAAAAACTGCAATGAATTGAGTGCTCTTATTCATTTCCTTCAGTACATATGTGATTTATATTAATTTTGTGTTATTTTTGCCTTTCAATGTTGCTCTAATCCATTTTTAACAGCTGTGATCAGTTGTATGAGGTTGCCTTTAAAGGGGGAACAATTCCAACACACTTTGATAACGTTGTTGATAATATTAGTGCCCCATGTAGGGCAACAGAGTTGATAAAAGCATTACCTTCTACCTCCCTAAGGTTCCAAGTTTCAATTTCCCCACATTCTACTCCATTTCACACTGTAAAGTACTGCTCGTTTAGTTACTGTTTTCACAGTGGCAATCATTCACTGCAGGTGGGCTTCCTTATCTAGTGTTGCATGACTTTAGAATTAGTTATTTAAATAAGCAAGGCATACCTCTTAACCTCTTAGAGCAGGAAATCTGGACAAAGCCACAAATAATGGGGGCCAAAGGCCCCAAAATAGGGACACTTTTTAAATATTGCTCTTAAAAACTTATAAAGTTGATAGAATAACAGGTTTTGCATTAGCATGCATTTTCTGAAGGATATGAAGTCTGAAAATCAAATGTCTGCCATTAGTTTCTGACTTCAGTCCTCAATGATTTGTCAGTGATTTGCCAGAAAACTACACTTTTATGAAAAATGGACCAAAAAATGAGTAAAAAATCTGGATACTCAGCGAAAATCTAGCAGTTGAGAGCTATGAAGGGAAGTTACAGGGCCATGACTGTCATATAATGGGTACAGAGTGACTGACCCTTCTAAAAATGGATATTTACAGATATCAGGGATCTGAAACCTTAACCCTTGGAAACCAGGTGACACATACAGCCTTGCCCAGAATAAAATTTCCTTGCTTAAGAAATGAGACAGTCAGGGTAAAATTACCTTAACTGATTCCTTTGCATCTCAGATCAGAATCTTATGGTGTTGGTTTATTTCTACTTATTAGACAGCAGGTAAATGATGTGTGTGTCACTTCTGGATGGTCTGACCCTTTCCACATTATCTATTTTTTCTTCACATGGATGAAGGAAGCATGTCTGTCATTCAAATTGCCTTTTCTATAATTTTTTAATACATGCATTCAAGAAAACTGTTCAGCGGAACGTCCTAGATCTCCTCACAACTACCAGACACCCTCATGCCATTGTCCTGGTATGTTTGGACCAAGAAGTTTAACAAAGAGAGACAAGGACCAACTTGCCACCAGTGGGAGAGTTCTCAGATCTGACTAGGCCCATTGAATATGGGAGTCAGATATGCTGCACCTCCCCTGCTATATTCACGTGGACAGTTTCTGTGTGCAGAAAATTATAGCAAAAGTAAATGACAGAACAGTAGTAAATTATTAATACTGGTACTCTGTAAATCAGTTCTACATCAAGGCATAGCCAGTTTGAGTGCCATTAGCATAAGCATGGCTCCTGAATGTCAGTGCTTCATATCTGGAGAAGGTACCCATCAGGGAGTATGGTGTCTCCCACAGTCTGTAATCTGTTTTGGTGAAACTGTAACTTGCAAAGTTTCTTTTTATTATGTCATATAGGCTGTCTTGGATGCTCATAAATTTTATTTTGACCTACTGGAGATCCCTTTCTCTCTCAGAGGTAAGAGGTAAGCAGAGATACATTTCCTGACATTACAAACAACAGTTATAGGTAGATATTAAGCTAATCAAAGGCAGAAAGCAGCATTGTTTCACAGGTCCTGCACTTTTGTCCATTAGTATCAGACAGGACATGCTCAAGCTCTGTTTCATGTGTGATCTTCCTTGAGGACATGAGAACAAGGGCAATGTATAAGAACACTGTGCCAGATATGATACTGGAGATTTGCCTCCTGCCGCAGGCTTTTACCATAAAGGAGTGAGTGTTTCATTGTCCAACCAGTCCATCTGCTCACACCAACTGATAAGCTGGAGTCTTGCCTTGCAGTTTTAAATGACACTTAGCTACTAGATACATTCCAGCTGGAGTGGAGTCCCAAAGAGCATGGACCATCTCTTTGTATTTCCCTCTATCCTTGACTGTTCTTGCTGGGGGCCACTTGGTGCAACACAAACAACATGAAAATGATCAGAGAGTGAGGAACTGATGGAACTCAGCACTTCAAGTGTCTCATCCATAAAACAATGGTTGTAGTGCACATGTGAAAAATGCATTTGATGCTGAAACATCTATTAAATGTTGTTAAACATTTAATGTTTATGCCAGAAATAATATTAACAGATTGAATGTTGCTAAACTTTTAATGTTTCTGCCAGTAGTAGCAGAATTTTTAAAACATAGCATTCAATTTACATAGCATTTCACCTTCTTTTTCCCCAAAGGACATACCCTGAACCTACACTTAAACAGTGCAGAAACAGGAAAAGTATGAGAGATCTCTCATAATCATTACAGGAAAGAGTGTTGCTTAATTTCCACAGGAAACAAATGTTAGCCCAGTTAAAAAAAAAATATATTTTTTTGAGGGCCTGTTGTATAAACCATTATTTATTTTATGCAAGAATAATGACTGCAGTTTCCATTTTCATTTGGATCGTGGAAATTTGCACCCAGGTCACAGCAATGACAAACATATTATTGTTCTCTCATTTCTTTACTCCACCTGCCTGCCACCTGCTTCTTAACCTGATGGCTGCATTTGTATCCCCTCCTACCTATCCTTAACATATATGGCTAGACAGCTGTTTTTTCTGCAGCTATTATCAAGAAAATCGTAGAATGTCTATGATAATCTTAAGGTACATTTTCAGTAGCTCAAGTATTTCTCTGGCAGATCGCAGCATCAATTAAATAGACTGGAAAGGCAAATCAAATAGAATATTTTCCTTTCCAGCTGAAGGAGAGGCTAAAAAGGTTTAAAGCATCTCACTTTGGTTAAGAAAAAGATGGACCTCTATTCTCATTCATATGTTTTGTATTTTAAGACAGCCAGGGTTTCCATAGCAACACAAATGCAGCAGATCTCATTACAGGGGCCCCGGCCACATTATTTTCTCTAAGGAATTTCTTCTTTTCATTATTTTTCTCCAAAGGTCAGATGTCCTCCAAGGCAGGGCAGGAGAAAACTACAAAAGGTGAACCGTATTCATGGAAGAATTCCCCTGATGGAATTTACAATCATTTTGCCTTTTTCCCTCTTGAAAGATGTCTTTAATGTACAAAAAATGTGTTTAACTCTTTAGGTAAGCAACACAGGTTGATGCCATAAATCTTGTTAGTACGAGATCATTAGAGATGAATGTGAACATTTTTATCCAAAGAAGCTTTAAAAATACAATATGAAGTCCATTTACAGCTCTCAGATCTTGAATCCACTACATTTCATGTCCGTACACCTTCAGATCCTGTATTCTCTGCATTTCATGTTCTATTTTGGAAAAAAGCATGCATATAGATTGGTTTCTCAGCACAGATTGTGACTGCTTTGCCATGCAGCATACTGAATTCTGCTTAAAACCAGCATTGTCAAGAATGAGTGTGTTTGTTTGTGAGGCAAATTTGTTTTCTAGCATTTTCTCTTACTAAGTAATTGAAGTGTGATCATTATACACTATTGAAAGTATACTAATAAGACATTATTGCAAATTTCCAAGCCTTCTGTATTATTAGCAGATGTATATGAGATGGATGGGCAGAAGAAGTAGTACTGTGTCATACTGAATAAAGAATATGTGGCCTTTAAAGCCATCATGAATGATGCTTCACAGGAGTACATTTGACAGCATTTACAATATATACCTATCTCTGTCTGCTTGTAGGATCTGACAGAAGATAAACTGCCACAAGGACAGATATTATTTTGGTGTTCAACATAAAACAGCCCTCAGTATTCAATACATAGGGAACTTTGGTGCAACTACATCACCCAAAATGTACAGTGACTGCTAGTCTGACTCAGACTATATATTCTAGTGATTAGCTATTAAAGCGTGTGTGAAGCAGACTTGCTGCAATCACTGATATTCAATAACAAAAGAGAATATGTGATGTTTGTGTACATGAGTTCATCTCTCTGTCTACGCATATCTCCACATCTATAACTTTATCATTCGACATATATATTTAAGGAATAAGACCTGACCAAAAAGTTCCATGGTCTGGGATTGGGTTTAGTCCTAACCTCCATTCATGCCATGTGCAATATAGTTTACATGTTCCTTCCATGTTTGTGTGGGCATTTGTCCTGGTACCCCTGTTTCTTTCCATCTCTCAATCTGATTGTCTTCTCTAAACTATTCATATTTAATAGGTTTCCCTTCTCCTTGTGACATGATGTGATACAAGTGAAAAGGGTCCATGAGAACAAGCTGACTTACCTGTTTAACAAATAAGTAAATTAAAAAAAAATCAAAAAAGACAAAATAAGATGCGGTTTTCTGACAACTGCATGTCTCTGATGTCTAATAAGGAGAAAGGTACTTCCTCTGCATAACTTTAGCACCACTAGTGCAGCCTTAACAAACCTCACCCCGAAATAATGTTTTTTGTTTGTATTTACAGTTACATTTAATTTTACAGATAAAAGTGTCCTTTGAGTATTTAATTATGCATGACAAAACAGAATGCCATAGACATACGGATTGTATTGCATTACAGGCACAGGACTTGAAATGTAACTATATACTTAGACATCTTCCTAAAAAGCATTGACAATATAACCTTTTTATTGTAACATCTTCTCTGTTTATGAAAAAAGACTAAGTTTTCCTTAACAGCCCTCCCCAAGACGCGCACAACCACCACCCCCACACACACATTAAATAAAAATTAAAATGAAATATTACAAATAATTGATCATAATAAAATTTTGATTACTGACAGTAGCTTTACTTAATTTTTGTGTTGCAGCAAACAATGAACTTCCTTTTATAAGTTCATAGGTTCATAGGTAACTAATAAGCAAGCTGCCTTACAGGCCATTTTAAGTCAAGCCAACTTCTGTTTTTGTGATTGTAATAACCTATCCCTTTTGGTAATAGATTAGCCTTACCTATCCTGTGGTCAGTAATTATATATTACCCCTAATAAGAATAACTGGGATTACACATTGGAAAAGTTTAGGGGACCCATGCATGTGATAAAGCATTTAGATGCTTTTTCTGTCAATTAGTAGTACAGGCGGCAGTCCTGGGGTACGTTTTCTGTTTTCCATCCATAGAAACAAGTTGTACTTGAATATGAACAAGAATTAATTTTATTTATGTGGATGGGGAGTCTGTTCCACAACAAAAGTATCCTCTGGGACATATACCTTTCACTTCAAACTGTTCTGTTGATGTAAAAGAGGTTTAGATCCTTAGAATGAGTGCTTCTTATACGTTCATAGGTAGGTACCAGGCTATCAGCCCAAGGGCCTATGTAAGCCTAGCCAACAAGGTTCCCTGGCTTACTCCACCCAGGAAAGTTATTTTCCTGGGCCACTGTCTAGCAGTGACACAGAAGTGATCCCTGGGGTGTATTTCCTATTTCCCATCCACTCATCAAGATTTTTCTTGAAGAGTGCTAATGAAGAACTTTGCTTGACATAGATGGATAGCCTGTTCCAAAGTATGGGGAGTCTCTGGGACAGGAATCTATCCCTCCAGCATGCCTGTTTATTGTGGTGACCAGGTTTAGGTCCCTAGAGCGTGTAGCTCGGAGGGATTGGGATTTTTTTAGGTGTATAATGTCCAACAGCTCTGGGTTTGACATAGCTTTATAAGTTAGACAGAGACCACCTCGGAGTAGGCGATATGCTACAGAGTAAAGCTGGAGTTTTTTCAGGCGGTCTGTGTAGGGCATTTGTTTGAGGCCAGTAATCCTCTTTGTGAGGTACTTCTGTGGCCTTTCCAGCTACTGCAGATGTCTTGTGAGGTACATTCCAAAAGGGGCGTTGTACTCTATAAGGGGTCTAATGAGTGTCGAGTAGAGGGGAACAATGACTTCTTTTTTCCTGGATGGAACCCTTTTATGATGACTTGTGCCACGTAGAAGGACTTCCTGACTACTGTGGTGATGTGACTATCAAAGGAGAGACTACTGTCCACCTGGGTCCCAAGGTCTCATCCCACATTCGTTGTTAAGTAGATTGCTGCCTATGTGGTAGTTCATGGGTACAGAGTGTTTACCAAAGGGGATGACACTGCACTTTTTGGCATTGAGCTTGAGGCCATGGCTCTGACACCAGGCATCTGTCTCAGCGAGGTCCTTTTGTAGGAAGTCCACATCATTTGGGGACTTGACTATGACTCCTAGTTTGCAGGCATCTGTGAACTTCATTAGCCAAAGGCCTTCTGTGTTAGCCTGTACTTCAGAGAAGTAGATACCAAACAGTAGAGGTCCCAAGACGTAACCCTGTGGTACTCCACTTGTCACTGCTTTGAGGTCAGATTTGGAGTCTGCAACTTTTACAGTGTGGGTTCTGTCAGTGAGGCAGTTGGCAACCCATCTTGTGGCATAGGGATTTATACCTAGTTTAGTGAGTTTAGCTTTAATTCCGGAATGGGGGATGGTGCTGAAAGCCTTGGCGAAGTCAAGACAGGCTGTGTGAACCACCTTACCCTCATCTACGGCTTTGGTGACTGCCTCAAAGAAGTCAATCAGGTTCAGGAGGCATGATCTGCCTTTCACAAACCTGAACTGGGTGGGATCCAGAGTTTGGAGGTTACTAATGTCTTTGTTTATGAGTTCCATGATGATACATTCCATGGCCTTGCAGATCAAGCTCGTCAGGCTAATAGGGCGATAGTTCCCGGGATCAGTGGTGGCTCCCCCTTTGTGGAGTGGGATAACTGTTGCTGTGCACCATTCAGTGGGCACAAAGCCTGATGCAAGGCTATTATTGAACATGGTGCTTAAGTGGGGAGGCTGTTCATTCTGAAGTTCATGTAAAATGCAGCCTGGGATGTTGTCTTGTCCCATGGTTGCTGTGTTTTTGGCTTTAGAGAGTGCAGCTTTTACCTGCCTAGTTGTGATCACAGGGACTCTGCATTCTTCCTGTATAGATATGGGCCCTTTAGGGGGTGGGGGGTGGGGGTAAAATTAGCGCTGAACCTATCTGCCAGGATGTTGGCAATATCAGTTGGTTCTGTAATTTTCGTGCCATTGTGCTGTAACTTAGAGCAAATCTGGGTGTTGCCATCGAGATTCTTGACATAGTTATTGAATGCTTTGTGGTTGTCCTTAGAATTAGTGGTGATTTTGTTTTCGCAGCTAGCTTTGGATGATCTTATAAGGGATCTCAAGTTCTTACTGAGGCTGACCAGGGAGCTCCTCCACTCATGGGATTTTACTCTCTTTTGCAACAGTTTCTTTCTCCTGTTGTAGAGTTTGTTTATGGCAGGGGACCACCAGATTGGCTTCCTTTTTTTTTTTTGGAGGATAGTGTCTTGGTTCTGTTTGGGATAGCATGATCCATGCATTCGTGTAAGTGCTTATAGAATGCATTTGTGTAGGATTCAGCAGTTGTAACTGTATTGTCCATCTGCATGGGTGTCATGAAGTTCACCACTTCTGTCTTAAGAAGCATGAAGTTGGCTTTGGAGAAATTTTTTTACCGTGGTTTCCTTAATGGTGGGTGGGGGTGGGATGTAGATATCAAGGGTGATTATCTTATGCTTGTATCTGACCAATGAGGAGCTGACTTCAGGTGTGGAACACCTGTCACTCATGTTGGTAATGACTAGGTCTAGGATATTGTTACCCCTGGTGGGGGTGTGGATAAGTTGATCCAGGGCATTGGAGTTTATGAATTCCAGAAAGCGTTGAGCTAAGGAGTTGGTACATGAGTAGTTTTCCAAGTTAATGGTGGGGTAGTTAAAATCGCCCATTATTAGGGTGTTTGGTTGAACCCTAATATTTTCCAGTACATCAAGAAAAGAGGAGTGGGAATCCTGGGACATGGTGGGGGATCTTTAGCAAGCTACAATTTGGATTGTAGTTTTGCCCAGAGTTAGTTGCACTTGGATAACTTTGGATGCATTATGCTGAGCAACTAGCCTGGAGGTGTGGATATCCTTAATGAATATGGACACACCTCCACCTTTGGTGTTTCGGTCCAGGTTACATGGCTGAAAAATGTGGTATGAGTTATAGCCTGGTAGTGCAGGGGTGCTCTCTGGAGCCTTGAACCAGGTCTCAGTCACTGCACAGATATCGATGTTCTCCATTTTAAGGAGTGCCTCGAGTGAGTGCATTTTGAGATTTAGACTTCTAGCATTGAGCAGCATTACCCTCAGTTTTTGCTTGCCTGTTCCTGTTATGGTGGTGAATTTGTTATTTGATCATTGCCTAAAAAAGGCACTATAGGGGCAGCAGAGCCTTAGCCAGTATCCGGAATCCCAGGGGAGACAGGTGCAGGCCATTTATGGCAAAGCATCATGGTCCGTCAACCCTGTCATCCCAAGCAGACAGATACTGGATCCCCTTAGAATGACATCAGAAGCTTAGCCAATTGTTGAAGTCAATCATTTTGTTCTTGTACTGCGGCATCATTCTGGGCGATGGCAGAATGCCACTCAGGGCTAGGGTCATACCTGCCTGGGCTACAAGATCGGAGAGCTCTTCCATGACTCTTTTCATGTAGTCCAGGGTGGTACATTTCAGGTCATTCACACCAACATGGACAATGACAGAGTCATATTTGTACTTCTGTGGAGTGACCTGAGTGCATGGGTTATGTGGCGAATCCTGGCACCCGACAGGCAGCTGACAGTAACCTTCTCCTTGTTTATCCTGGTGAGTGGGACATCAGTGTGCCTGACTATAGAGTCCTAGTGTGTTGGGTATGTTGTTTTGCCTTATTGGCTGTGGTTGAGTGGCACACTGAGTCTGTGGGCTATGTGTCATTTGGTTTGTGTTGGGGGATGGAATTTGCTTGCGTTTCTGCTTTGGAGGTCTCTGTTGATTAGACAGATTATTACTGAGCGCCTCCACAAATGTTTTTGTGTTACTATGTGTGGATTTTGGTGGTGTAGATTTTGTGAGACTATGTGACGAGTATGGTGTGGTACAAATGTTTACCTTCTCCTCATGACTGTCAAGTTCAGTCTTGGTTGGAGAGAGCTTTATCTCCAGTTTGGCTAGAAAAGTGCTTCTCTCACAGGTTATAGTGTTGGGTGATAGGAGGAGAGGGTTGTCTGTGTGCATGAGGCAATTTCTACATTGCTTCAAGATGCCCAGATTCAGCAGATAGACAGGAGAGAACACTGGGAGATGACCCTTGGACATGCCTGAATAAAAAAATATGTTCCTCTAGATAAGTGAGGAAAGTGAGTACAAGAGCTGTTTTTCTCTAAGCAAGTGAGAAAAGTAAGTACAAAAACTGTTTTCCTCTACGTAATGAGGAAGGTTGAGTGCTATAGTAATTAGTAGCTTATTTAGTGCTTACAAGTTCTGAACAAGAGCTGAACACGAATAAGCAAATGTAAGTGCTAAAACTAAGAATCTGTATCTGCACTAGACGAGTTACAGGACAGAAACAAGTGCAAATGCAGGCTTTCAAATCAGAAAGTTGAGAGAGATGGAAGAGATTGCTCTAATGGCCAATAACTACAATTTCTGGGCCAGAACCACTCCTTATGTGGTAGACAGATTACCTAGTGCTTACCACTCCCACTGATAAACTAGAAGGCTTCCCTCCAACACAGAAAGGCTGGGGGGGGGGGGGGTGCTCAAAAGCTTACATACAGTCCTGGATGCAGCAAATCTGTATCTGGAACACTAGTTACAGGAAAGGTAGGAAACAGGCTTACAGTTTTTTTTTTTTTTTTTTTACAGAAAAGTAGCAAAAACAGTAGTAAAAACAATTTACATGCAGTGCAAGCTAGCACACTTGAGTATGTAGCAATATTAAACCAAACACAGTTTAAAAATGCAATTAAATTAAAAAGGACTAAAAGCAAGTATAGAAAGAGTTTATTAGGTAGAATGTGGTAAAGAGATGGGACTGGGGGAGTGTCCCAGATCAATTCTACAGTGGGGCGGGCAACTGCAAAAGCCACCAAATTTAAACTGCAAGCCAAAAATAGGAAGGGTGGGTGAGAAAAGTTTCAACAGAGATCTAAGCAACAACTAACAGTACAAACTCTAAAACCAAAAAAATATACTCAGCTCTGTATATTTTCAGATAGATTGGAAAACAGTCTCTCAGAACAGGGAGACAACAGTTTCAACAGAGATCTAAGCAAGAATTAACAAACTCTAAAACCAAAAAAAATATACTCAGCTCTGTAGATTTGCAGACAGATTGGAAGGCAGTTGATGTTAAGTAAATCAATCAGCATCGAGTCACAGGATGCCTTGGATGCTAGACACAGGTCACCTCTTAGCAGTCTGTAGGATACCAAGTATAGTGACAGGGCTTTGAATTGGCCCATGTTGGAGATATTGTTTAGGCCTTGTATCCTTTTAGCAAGGAATCTCTGTGGGCATGAAAGTTGTTGCATGTGTCTGGACAGACGTGCCAAAGACAGCATTATATTCAATGAGTAGCCTAATGAGGGCTGAGTAAAGGGGACAATGACATCCCTTGATCAAGACACAATCCCTTTGTTTATAAGCTGTGCATTATAGAAGGACTTTCTTACTGTAATGGATGCACATTGGTCAAAAGTTAGATAACTCTCCACATAAGTTCCCAAATCCTAAACAACTGGGTCATCTCTTAGGAGCATATTGATATTTAGTTTCAGTTCATGATTTTGGCGTCAGTTATTTATTTAGGACAAACCTTCCTATTGAATGGCTATGTCATTTGGAGATATGATGACTGCTCCTAGCTTGCAGTCATCTGCAAACTTAGTCAGCCCAAGGCCTTTAGCATTGGCTTTTACTTCAGAAAGGTAGATGCCAGACAGAAGATGTCCCAGTATAGAGCCCTGGGTGATTGCATTGGTGTCCTGTCTCTTTCTGTAGGTAATATCCCCTATTTTGATTTCCTGCACCCTTTCTGTGAAACATTTGGCAATTTAGCGAGTTACATCATGGTTAAGTCCCAGTTTATTTAGCTTTTCTAATATGCCCAAGTGAGAAATTGTGTCAAAATGTCTGTCCAGGTCAAAGTATGGGATGGGTATCACTTGCCTTCATCCATTGCTTTGTGACTCTTTCAAAAAACATCCACCAAGTTGAGTAAGCATGACGTTCCCTTGACAAATCCAAATTGAGATGGGTCCAGTGATTGGAGGTTCCCTATGTCCTGACTGATTAGTAAGTTTTTACATGGCTTTGCATATGAGGCTGGCCAAACTTATGAGTCTGTAATTGCCTGGATCTTTGAAAGGTCCTCCATTGTGCAGATAAATGACTGAAGCTGTTCTCCATTTACTTGATACAAAACCTGTATGGAGGCTGAGACTGAACCTTATTGTTAAGGATGTGGCTAAATCGTGCTTCAAGCAATTTAAGATGCATCCAGGGATATTGTCAGGACCCACTGATGCAGTATTTTTAGCTTATTTAATAGTACTTTTATGACTTGATATTGTGTGATAGCTGGAAGTGAGACAGTTTTGGATATACCTGGAGGGACATATGGAGGGAAGACAGGGGTAAAGTTAGAGTTAAAGTTATCAGCTAGTAGGTTTACTATATCTTCTGCCTCAGAACAGTTAACATTATTCATAGTCAGCTCAAAACATTGCTGTGCAGTGCTTCTGTGATTATGAATGTAACTAAAAAATGCCCTGTGGTTGTCTTTCACTTGGGTAACTATTTTAGCTTCAAACTTGCTTTAATGGATTTTATTAAGCTCCTGAGTTGTTTGCTTATTTCAGTAACTAGGACACTTAACATTGCAGGAATTACTCTTTTTACGTTTGATCAAAATTCTTTTCCTTTTGTTATAAAGATTGTTGATATCATAGGCTCATAGGTTCATAGGTGTGTACTAGGCTAACGGCTCTGAAGCCATTACAAGTCTAGCCCATAGGATTAGCCTGTCATTGTGCCACCCGATCTTAGTTCCCAGTGTCTCAGTTGAGTAGAGCCACTGGAGTGATCCTTGGGGTGAATTTTCTATTTCCCATCCACACATCAAGATTTCTCTTGAAGAGGGTCAGTGAGGTGCTCTGCTTGACATAGCATGGGCAGTCCCTCAGTTATGAACATGTCCCTCTAGTATGTTCTGTCGATTGTGGTAATGAGGTTGAGGTCTCTGGAGCATGTGGTGCATAGGGATTGGGATTTCTTTAGATGTAGTATTTATAACAGAGCTGGGTCAGACATGGCTTTGTAAGTCAAGCAGAGATCGCCTCTAAGTAGGCGATATGAGACAGAGAATAGTTGGAGTTTTTTGAGTGTGTCCGTATAGGACAAATGTTTAAGGCCTATGATCCTCTTTGTGAGGTACTTTTGCAGCCTCTGCAATGGTTGCAGGTGTCTAGTGAGGTACATGCCAAATGGGGCATTGTACTCGATGATTGGCTTAATGAGGTAAGAGTAGAGGGAGACAATGTCCTCTTTCTTCCTGGATGCAAAACCTTTAGTAATGAGATGTGCCACATAGAAGGACTTTCTGACCACAGTGGCAATGTGGTGGTCAAAAGAGAGGTTGCTGTCAACCTTTGTTCCCAGATCTCTCATAATACCTTCTGTATTCAGTGGACTACCGTAGATGTGTTAATTCAAGGGAACCGGGTTTTTCCCAAGGGGGATGATGACACATTTTTTGGCATTGAGCTTAAGACCATGGTTCTGACACCAGTTGTTGGTCTCAATGAAGCCTTTCTGTAGGATGTCAGCATCACTTGGGGAGTTAATAATAGCTCCCAACTTGCAATTGTCTGCTTACTTTGTTAGCCAGAGTCCCATCGTGTTGGCCTGGACTTCAGAGAAGTAGATACCAAACATATTCCATGATAAAAAGTTGAAAATATGTTGCAGAGTACTGAAGGTTTCTTTTTCTTTCTTTTTACTTAATATGGATTATGAATAGTTTGCATTTACTTGTCTGAACAGAAGCATGTAGCTGCCTATATCATAAACCTGGAAACTTTAAAACTCTGAAACTCATTCGATAAACCTGCATTATAATATATTTATTTTATTTTACAACAGACCCGCAGACACAGACAGGTGAACAGACACACACACTAATACAGATAATGCAGTTTAGTACTTACATATGTCATTTTTCAGAAACACAGGCCTTTCTTTCTCTCTGTCTCTGTGTGTATACATAGAGAAGGAAAGGCCTCACACATATATTGACCTGTCTAAACAGACTAAAGCTGCCATATCTGAATAAGGTCCTTAAAAAATTCTTCCAAGAAAGAAAAATGTCAGTAATTTTTCACAGAAAAATCTTGTAAAAGTCATTTAGAAGGGTAAAACCCATCAAGCTATCACAAGCAGACATACTTAAAAAACACACGTGCGCACAGACACACACCCACCCACACACATCCTAAACACAAATTCATAATTATTTGGGTTAATATATTGAAGCAAAATAATACAGATACTAGGATTTTGAGATTTTAACAAAAATTAACCATACCTTATAGTAATATATGTGCTAAAAACATCAAATTGAAATGCATTACTTAAGCCAGAACAGTAGACATCAAAAACAGTAAATAAATAAATAAAAATTACATTAAAAAAAAAGAGTAGCTTTAACTCCACAAACTGAACAGACATGAGGTCACCTACAGCAGGAAAGAGAAGGAGGTGAATAAAATGAAATATCAAAACATTAAAGCTTAAAACTGTCACATAAAAATGCTAAAATACTTAAGCCAGGATCACCCCCACAAAAAAATGCATGTATTAATTAAAAATAAGTAACTTCACCTTACTGCTCTACCATAGTAATTCATGTTAACCTTAACCATACCTCTGCTACTGCAATGGCATTTAACTGTAATATCACTTTTCCTGCCTCTAACCCTAACCATGAACCTAACCATGAAACTTGTACATGTGCGCACCCACACACACACACACACACACACACACACACACACACACACACACACACACACACACACACGCACTTATAACTCTAACCCTAACACACATACTTAACACATATACTAAAATTAAACCCTTAACTAACCCCTACTATAAGCATACCACACACACACTTGCACAGAAACTTTCAACCCTACTAAAGAAAACTGTCAGTTGCTTATTCAGGAAATCACGCAAGTGGTACTACAATTTACTTTGACAATTTTGACAGCCAAATAAACATTCGACCAAGTCAACTGTAACTAATCTATCTATCTATCTATCTATCTATCTATCTATCTATCTATCTATCTATCTATCTATGTATATATGTATACATTTACATCTATAGCTGCCTATCTGTCTATCTATATCAACATATATCTAGCTATATATATATATATATATATATATATATATATATATATATATATATATATATATCCATACACATATAGCTATACTGTTGGTCAAGTGTAGGTAAAATTGAACTCTGTTTTGATGACACACTTGGGTAGACAATGCAAATGGTCAACAGTTGTGTGATAACATACAATCCCGGGGATGATGAATATGCCCCTTCCCCAAGGATTATGCAGAGGTAGTATGTGTAGAACAGAGAGTGTGTTGTACCTTTTAGAAACATTTCCAGATGTAGGCAAGTGCATATAAATACTGAGCACATGCAGGCAGCAGTGCCATTTTGAGACAACAGCCAGAGTGTCAACATGTATGAGTGTGGTAGTCAGTCTGTTTATAAGTTTATTTAACCGGGACTGAGGGTGCAACTTCTTCAAGCCATGAGGTACAGAGTTCAAGGCGAAGATATATTGAGCAGGTTGAGTGATACAGTGCTCAAATGATCAAAAAGGGCCAGAAACATACTTCAGGTAACAAAAACTTGCACTCATGATTTATTTTACAATGAAATGAAACAGAGCATTCATAAGACACAAAAAGAATTATTAATTAAACAAAATGTTTGAAACCATGATATTTGAAAAAACTACCGGAAATATCTGTATGGGGTTCAGAATTACCTCTGATTTGATAACGAGCAAGTTTAAAGTAAAATAAGGGCAAGAAAAGTATAATAAGCATGATAAGAGGTTAAATTGGTATAATGAGAACAATAAAAGGGAAAAATAAGCTTACAAAAGCAAGGCAGCTGCCTGTTTTTTAGTAAAAGACTGTGTTTTGGGCATAAACTATTATTTTGCTTTGACTGAAGCCATTCCAAGCATAAGTAGAGTTGTTCAAAGTATCTCAGAGCATGCAAAGTGTTTGAAGAGTGTGTTCTTTATTATGTTGCAATTATACAAGTTTTCTGTGTGCAAAGTACAGTTATTTTGTAAAGTGCAGCCATTTCGATAAAAGTTACTTGTGCTGTGTACATTTATTCACAGAGTGCCACAATTTCAAAGTGTTTCTTACACTGTACAGAGTTATTTCACAAACTGCAGCCATTTTGGAAAGTTGTTGTGCTGTATACAGTTTATTTGTATTTCTTACACTAACATCCCAGGCTGCATCCTACGTGAACTCAGGCAGGAAGTTGCAGCACCATAAGGCACCATATTCAACCAAGGCCTGAGTATTGGCTTCATCCCAAGCTAAGTGGAGGACAGCCACTGTCATCCCTTTACACAAAAGTGGAGCATCCACTGATCCAAGAAATTATAGATGCATAAGCTTAACTAGACTGATCTGCAAGGCCATGGAATGGATTATCATGGACCTCATTAACAAGGACATTGGCAATCTCCAAACACTTGATCCCACACAGTTTGACTTCATCAAGGGAAGTTCATACCTGCTAAATTTGGTTGACTTCTTTGAGACAGTTACCAAAGCCATGGATGAGGGGAAGATGGTGCACACTGCCTACCTTGAACTGGCCAAAGCCTTTGCCACTATTCCCCACTCGGGCAGAATAGATAAACTCTCTCAACTAGGCATCAATCCATATGTTACCAGATGGGTAGCAAAGTGGCTCACTGATAGAACCCACATAGTCAAAATAGGGGAAGCCACCTCAAGCAGTAGACTCATAACAAGCAGTGTACCCCAGGGTTTGGTCTTGGAGCCTCTGTTATTTGGGATATACTTTTTTGAGGTGCAGGCCAAAACCAGTGGGCTATGGCTGACCAGGTTTGCTGATGACTAGAAGCTGGGTGCTGTCATAAATTCCCCCTAGTGATGTGGACATCCTCCAAGATGATCTAACTCAGACAAATGATTGGTGCCGGAAACATGACCTCAAGCTGAATACCAACAAAATGCATCATCATCCCCTTTATGGAGAGTGATGTCCCCACAAATTATCACATTTATAACAATATCCTAAGCATGCACTCAGTCATGAGGGATTTGGGTACCCAGGTTGATAGCAACCTAACTTTTGACAACCATGTTGCTTCCATTGTACAGAAAGCCTTCTACATGGCCCACCTCATAAGTAAGGGTATCTCATCCAGGTACAAGGAGGTCATAACATCCCTGTATTCTTCCATTATAAGGCCCATTATTGAGTATAACTCCCCTTTTGGCATGTACTTTGCAAAGCACAGGGCAGCAGCTGGAGAGACCACAGAGGTTCCTCACCAGGAGAATCCAGGGCCACAAACATCTACCATATACCAATAGACTAAAAGCCCTATCCCTCCACTCAGTGTCATACAGACTCCTCAGAGGTGACCTCTGTCTGGCATACAAGGGGATCACAAACCCTATCTTGATGGGACTGCTGCATATCCAAAAGTCAAGCTCCACTCATGTAACCCACACGTTCGGCCTTAACCTGGTCTGTGACATCAACAAGACTTCTTGACGGGACAGATTTCTGTCCCAGAGACTCCCTCATCTATGGAATAGACTCCTTCTCCACACCAGGCAGAGTACCTCTTTACCCCTTTTTAAGTGCAACCTGGATAACTGGATGGGAAACAACATATACTCCTGGGATTCCACCTGTGTCCCTGCTGGACAGGGGCATCAGGTACTGATTTGTCTAAACATGGGCTAAACTCTTGGCTAGGCTTATAAGAGCCTCAAGGTCAATAGCCTAGTAAACTCCTATGATCCTATGATAGGTTCATAGGTATGTACTAGGCTATCTTCCCAAAGGCATTTATAAGCCTAGCCGGAATGTGTTAGCTTTTGCTGCCACCTTAGATTAGTTCTCTTTGCCTCTGTCCAACAGAGCCACTGATGTGATCCCCGGGGTAAACTTTCTGTTTCCCATCCACCCGTCAAGGTTTCTCTTGAAGAGTGTTATTCAGGAGCTCTGTCTAATGTAGATTGGAATCTTGTTTCAGAGCATGGGAAGTCTCTGGGATAGGAATCTATCCCTCCAGCACATCCTATTTATTGTTGTGGTGAAGTTTAGATCCCTAGAGCATGTGGCTTGAGAGGATATGTTTTTCTTTGGGTCAAGCATGAATATCAATTCTGGGTTGGACATGGCCTTGTATCTCAGGCAGAGATCACCTCTGAGTAGGCGGTATGCAACCATGTACAGCTGGAGTTTCTTCAGTTGAGCTGCATATGGCATCTGTTTGAAGCCAGTGATCCTCTTGGTGAGGTACTTCTGTGGTATTTCCAGCTGTTGCAGGTGTCTTGTAAGGTATTTCCCAAATGGTGCGTTGTATTCTATGATGGGTCTAATGAGTGATGCATAGAGGGGCACAATGACCTCTTTTGATCTGGATGCAAACCCTTTTGTGATTAGGTGGGCCACATAGAAGGATTTAAAGGAGAGATTACTATCTACTTGGGTCCCCAGATCCCTTATTACGTCTTCCATATTTAGGGGGCTACCACCTATGTGGTAGTTTGTGGGTACTTTGTTTTTTCCAAAGGGGATGACTATGCACTTTTTGGCATTTAGCTTGAGGCCGTGGTTTTTGCACCAGGTATCTGTCTCAGTGAGACCCTTTGGAGGGTGTCTGTTTCAGCTGGATAGTCAATTATAGCCCCTAGTTTGCAGTCGTCTGCGAACTTTGTCAGTATAGTCCTCCTGTGCTTGCCTGTACCTCTGAGAACTATATGCCGAACAAGAGGGGTCCTAGGACTGAGCCCTGGGGAATGACACTTGTAACTGGCTTAGAGTCAGACATAGCTCCTGCAACTCTTACCATGTGGGTTCTGTCCATGAGCCAGTTGGCAACCCATCTCATGATGTAGGGGTTTATGTTCAGGCTCGTGAGCTTGTCTATAACACCCGAATGGGGAATGGTGTCAAAGGCTTTTTCGAGGTCTAGGTAGGCTGTGTGGACCACCTTTCCTTCATCTATAGCCCTAGTAACTGTCTCAAAGACGTCCACCAGGTTTAGGAGGCATGATCTGCCCTTAACAAAGCCGAACTGCGTAGGTTCCAGTGTTTGGAGGTTCCCAATGTCTCTCTTAATAAGATCCATGATGATGCGCTCAATAGCCTTGCAGACCAAGCTAGTAAGGCTTATAGGGTGATAGTTCCTGGGGTCTATTGTGTCTCCATCTTTGTGGAGCGGAATAACCATTGCTGTGCGCCACTCTGTGAGCATGTAGCCTGTAGAGAGGCTGAGTTTGAACAGGGTGTTTAGTTGAGGGGTTAGTTCATCTTTGAGCTCATGTAGGAAAAAGCCTGGGAAAACATCAGGTCCCATTAATACTGTGTTTTTGGCTTTGGAGAGGGTGGTTTTAACCTGAGTGTCTGTGATTTCAGGGGCACTACATTCTTCTGGTATGGTTATGGGCCCTTTTGGGGTGAGAGGGAGGTGAAGTTTGTGCTGAACCTGTCTGCCAAGATGTTGGTGATATTGGTCGGTTCAGTGTATTTTGTGCAATTCTGCACTAACTCTGAGCAGATCTGAGAACTGCCACTTAGATTCTTGACATAGCTAAAGAATGCCTTGTGGTTATCTTTGGAGTCCTTGGCAATTTTTCTTTCAAAGCTAGCCCTTGGATGATTTTTATGAGCGATCATAGTTCCTTGCTGATACCGATCAGGGATGTCTTCCCTTCTTGGGATTTTACTTTTTTCTGTACTAGTTTCCTCCTTCTGTTGTACAGCTTATTTATGGCAGGAGTCCAAAAGACTGTTTTCCTTTTTTTGTTGGAGTGAGTCTTGGTTTTGCTTGGGATAGCACAATCCATGCATTCTTGTAGGTGCCCGTAGAATGCATTAGTAAAGGATTTTGCAGCTTGATCAGCGTTATCCTTTAGCATGGGGGATTTGAAACTTTCCACCTCGGTCTTAAGTAACGTGAAGTTTGCTTTTGAAAAGTTTTTCACCATAGTTTCTTTGACTGGGGGTGGGGGCAAAATGTGGCTATCCAGAGTGATTAGTTTATGGTCAGATCTAACCAGCTAGGGATTGACCTCTGGTGTGGAACACTGGTCGCCCATGTTGGTGATGACCAGGTCCAATATGTTGTCACCTCTGGTTGGGGTGTTGACCAGCTGATCCAGAGCATTTCAGTTTATAAATTCTAGGAAATGTTGGGCAAGGGAGTTAGTACTTGAGTAGTTCTCCCAGTTAATGTTAGGGTAATTGAAATCACCCAATATCAAGTTGTTTGGTAGGACCTTTATATTTCCCAGTGTTTCCAGAAATGTGGAATGGAGGTCCTGGGACATAGTGGGTGATCTGTAGCAAGCTATAATTTGAATTGCTGTTTTGCCCATTGTTAATTGCACATGCATCTCTGAAGCATTGTGCTGTGCCACTGACCTGGAGGTGTGGGTATCCTTGATGAACATGGATATGCCCCCACCTTTTGTATTTTGGTCTGGGTTTTGTGACCAAAATGTATGGTATGAGTTGTATCCTGGTAGTGTTGGGGTGCTCTTTGGAGCCTTAAACCAGGTTTCTGTTACTGCACATATATCAATTTTCTCCATACTGAGGAGTGCCTCGAGTGTGTGCATTTTTAGGTTTAGACTTCTAGCTTTGAGTAGCATTACCCTCAGTTTTTTGTTACCTGTGCTATTTATGGCGGTGGGTTTGTCTTTTGAGCCTTGCCTAAAAAAGGCACTATGGGGGTGGCAAGAGCCTTGGCCAGTATTTGAAAGCCTAAGGGTAAAAGGTTCAAGTCGTCTCTAGCAAAGCAGCGTGGCTTGTCTAGCATGTCATCCCAGGCTGGCAGACACTGGATCCTCTTTGAATGACACCAGAAGCTTAGCCAATTGTTAAAATTAATACATTTTTCTTTATACCGTGGTATCATTCTTGGTGAGGGCAGGATGCTACTCAGGGTCAGGGTCATACCGACCTGGGCTACATGATCAGAGAACTCTTCCATGTCACTTTTCGTGTAGTCCAGGGAGGTACGGCTCAGGTCATTCACACCAACATGGACAATGACATCATTAAAGAGGTTAGAAAGTAATGTCTCACAAGATCATTCTATAAATTTGGGAAATTGTGATGCAATCAACTGTCTAACTTTCCAAGGCCAATATAAGTCAAAGGTACAATTACCAGTTCAAAACCACAAATGCAGACATACTAAGCACTAAGTTAACTATGCATCTTTAGGATCAGACACAAATCTTATGTGTCCTGAATCCAAGAGATAAAAAACAGAGATATGGCACATTTACCATCACTTGCACAGGGTGTCAAGGTGTTTTGGGGGGGGGGGACGCCTAGGTGGACACAAAAGGTCAGTTAGTGTGTGTAAGTAAGAAAGAGAAGCAGACAGACATTTAGATAAACCAACAAATGGCCAGTGAGAAAAAATTAGTAACTGTTGTATGTGTGTCTCTTTAGGAGTCCTCCAGGTGAAATTGATGTGTGACTGTCTGCATGAACATAACCAAGTTCTGTGCTGGCTCTATATCTTGATATGTCAGTCAGTTGTGTGCCCTGCATGGTAGAGATGGCAGTTCATCAGTGCCATTCCTAACCATGAGAACTGGCTCTGTCATGAGTTGCACTGGCACTTCCATGCCCACAGTCAGATGCACTGCTGCTACCTGAATGTGACAGATGTCTGCTGGATGACCTCCCTTCATGGGGGTGCCCAGTACAATTACCCCATGGCCTGCCACATCTGGGTGTGGATAGCACACTCAATGACACAGCAGTGGAAGTACTGCAACTATGGGACCATATTCAGGCATGGCCACATTAGCTGATAGCAGATGATGTGGCTGTCCAAAAGGCTGCAAGAATGCCATTCCCTCCCAACAGATGTTCCATCACAGACAATGCTCATTCCATGACAAACACCACTTGGTCCTTCACAGGCACCCCTCATTGTAATTTGTCATTCATCTGATCCATTGAATTGGCAACATGGTGGAGGCAGTCACACATGTCAGATGGTGCCACATCTACAACCCTGAGCATTTATCTGGAGCACCTATGGGAATGTGCCTGTGCCTCCATGATGGCTCTAAACATATGTGGAGTGGCATGGGAAGAGACACCTGCACCAGGTGGAGGAGGGACAGCAGGCCCACTATGAGCATCCCTATCAACCTTACTGCATGGATCTCACTGACATTTTGGCTATGGCCAAAGTCAACAGGCACTGACACAGCAGTAGCCACACTTTCCTAATCAGTGGCATGATCCTCTACCTGCCCAATATCTGAGAACTCACTGCAATGGGTAGGCGTAAGGCTATTGGCTGTGTTTGATGGAATTGCAGGGGATGGATGTATGTCAACCTCAGTATCAGATTCAACCACTACACCCCTTGATTGTGCTTCAGTTTGGCCACCATCATTTTCAGAGTCTGCTGATACACTGACACCAGATGACAGAGTACTACCACTCCCACTGTCATCATCACCTGTGATAAAAATTAACAAACACAGGAAAAAATTAATACCTACACTACTATAGTCAAATATACAGTACAGCAATATACACAACAGGTCTGACATCAACAGCACACACTAACATATTTCTTTAAACTGCTCAGTAGTACTGACATAAATATGTTTGGCTTACAATCTGCAGAGGAGATGCTCTTCTGCAATCCAGATGGTCCTGGAAAAATTAAGCTAGAGGTAAGGGCAACCTTGTTACAATTAACAGTAACACAGGGAGTAATACTTTTACCCCTTTATATGTTCATTAACTATACTTTCAACAAAAATGTGCCCGACAACTCCAACCTAAGCTAATAACTGTAGTAATCTTCAATCCTCCCAAAAAAGACATGTGACACAAGTAACTTATTGATTTCAAATGTTTAATATATAATTGTATTCGACTGTTGAGATGCTGAAGCCTACCTGGAAGCTCCTCCTGGTACATGCTTGCTGTCTCTGAAACTGTTCCGACATCCAGCACATGTTGTACTGCACTCTACTGGGAGCTGTCTGAATCCTGATTCTGGCCAGGAACTCTTCATTGGGTGTTAGTGGTGTTTCCCTATCAGCGCCTCCCCCAGTAGCCATCTGGTCACAGCCCACTGCAGGTACTCTCCTCCCTGCAGATGTGTTTATGTCAATAGCTCTGTGGCACACCTGCTTGTATGTCCTGCCATGGCCACCCATGGCATTCAGATCATCAACTATCTGTTGCCAAATTTGCATCCTACATTCCATATCTCTGAGTCCCTTTTCCAGCAGAAAAGCACATTTTGCCTAAAGGTATCCACTATCACCTGGTTTTCAGTATCTGTGAAGGGGGCGGTCTCTGAGAATTGACACAGAAGGATAATACACATAAGTATCACATAACTACAAAATAATTGTTTCCAGATTAAACAGAAAAGGTAGCCACTTAGTATTACCCCGTGGAGAAACATATAACAGTCTACAGATGTGAAATACAAGCAACAGGTAGGATGCAAAACAAGGAAAGAGCAAGAGAAACATATCCTTGTTTGTGCCATAACAGTAACTCACATTTGCCCCCCTCAAAAAAAGAACAGGAAAATAACACATTTTGCTAATAGACCATCTTTGAAATAATAAACGTTCTATCAAAGTAACAGTCTCTGAAACATTTGTACATATTTATCAACCAGCATTCCATTTTCATGTATTGGCAATCATGTATACTTCTGAATTGACTTGACAAACATGCTCATGCCATCAGTACACGTCTAACTAATGCATGCAGATAAAAGTCTAAAAGGCTTTGCTTCAGATTTTTCTTAAATACATGCCAACATATGAAGTATGTAGCTGACAAAATGGAAGCATACCTTCTGAAGCTCAGTAGTCCTCTGTGCAGAAATATCCTGAAGAAACAGCATATGTGCAATCTTCCCAACATACGCACATCTCCTCAACATCAGTTTGCCTAGATAAACAGTTGCCTTTTTATATGATGTAGATTCAGGGCTGTTAGCACAATGAAGATGCAAATGAGGTGTGAAATCATTAGAACTGCTGAATCCCAAATACTTGAATGCATATAGGATATGTAAAGATAGTGCGGGAACTTCCTCAGTGTTTGTTTTTAATGGATTGCAACTGTGAATAAATAGTGGTTGGGAGAAGGAAAACACACCACTACAGGCTGCTTTACTTCCACTGGGTGTGTCAGGTTAGGTCTACGAATTGCTCAATGTAAGGTTGGAAATGTAAGTAAACAGCACACAGTTCACAGGTTGTGTTCCGTAACATCCATCCTGTACTTCATTTGTTGGCAAATGCATATGATATTATTTCCACTTAATGTCCTCACACATTCTAAGACCAATGATATATAATGTCTTACACACTTAATGTCTCAGATTACTGGTCAGATAAATGAAGAATGGCCAGCAAACACAGAAATGTAAGAAAGAGACGTACATTTGCAAGCAATAACCATGACAGGTTGTGTGATGCTAGGTGCACTACATCCAAAAATAATGAATGTACAAATAACACTTGTATGGTTTTATATCACTGTAGATGCTGTTGTAGTTGGTTGTGTGGAGATTGAGTTCAGTTCTTTTCAGCAAAGCTGTTTGTGTGGCAAAGAGGGATAAGGCACTCATCCTGTGTTCTGAAGGTGCATTGTACTGAGAGTTCAAATCCATATCTATGTAAACATATCTGATGTGAGCCTTCATTTTCTTCACTGTATGCCATAGATTGAGCTTCCTCATTTCAACTACTTTCCTTTTTTCTTTTTCTCCTTTTCTGTCTTTGTCTAATTTTTTTGTGGGGGGGTCAGTGTTTGTACAATGCAATGCTTAGTGCAATCACTGGAACAGATGAAATGAATGCTGAGCTTGGCTGCACTTATCTCATTTGCACAAAGGTTGACAGTGTGAAAACTGGACAACTGTACCACTCAGGATGCAGAGAGGACCCAGATAGCCACATCTGGAAAATGGATACATTCAATTAGTGTTGTTCGGCATCATGCATTCCCTCTAAGCAGTGTTCTATGGCAGTTAACAGCAAGGCCTTAAGAATGATTAGTAAAATAGGGAATGTCATGTAGTCAGTTGTGTGGCAGCAGGTGTATGGGTAGGGATGGAGGATGGAGTACAGATGGTCCTGGATTCTGTACAGGGTGTGCAACCTATTTTTCACTGTTGTGACATTGCAGTTTATAGCAATGAACTGAAAGATAGACAAATGTAAGTTCAATCTTCTTCTGGCAACAGATTTAAATGAAGAACTGCCATTAACATGGTCCTGGGTTCAAATACAGGATATTCCATATAATTTTACTGTTGTTCCACTTCCCATTATGGTCATTCTCATTTATAACACTTGAGATAGTTTAGCTGATATTAATTATATGTAAGAGTGCTGAGACAGTAATATTGTGTCAGTTATTTATTTATTTATCTATGTATAAACACATTTATTATCAGATGTATGACTGTGGGTGTACTGTGTACAATATTCCTGTAAGTATAATTCTGTGGTCGGACTGGCATGGCCTTTACACTTACCTAACATACATACACAACTGCCTGTACATCCAATAATCTTGGAATTTTACTTGCAATTATGTAATGCCTCACTGTTGCTCTCTTCTTACCATTGTGCAAATGCATTGCTCGAGTGTGTGCACTGACAAGAAGCACATTTGCTCAATGGTAAGCAGAGTGTTACAGTTTCAAACAGTATGTGAACTCCAGTAAATGCAATAACTGGAATTGATGGGAAAACATCAGTCTCCATTGCTCTAGATCTGTGGCAGACATGGCAGGTGTCTGTGGGGAAAGTGCCAGGTTCAGAGCACAGAGGTGGGGTGTCCAGGAGTCCAAAATTTTTATTGGACTCATTTGCGCAAAGGTTGGCAGTGTGCAAACTGGACAACTGGACAAGCTAAGAACCACAGCTAAAGGCTTCTGCAGAAGACTATTCTGTCTCCCAGTATAAGTCTGAGGCTTGGGATAGTTTAGCCAGGCTATATCCAGTGCCACCGGTATCCTGTGCACTGGAAAGCAATGTAGACATCATTATAATGTCCTACAGAGGAGGAAGAGAAATACATTCAACCACTGGATTAAGGAATTTAGGACTGAGGTCATCCAACAACTGTGTAAGTATCATCTACAAAGAGATCACTTGTAAGACTTAGAAAGCTGAATATAGACAAGACTGCTATTCATAATGGTCTTCTGTTCTGTTTCTTCCAAAGTTACCAGTGACTGTGAGTGCAATGTCTGAATCCATGGGGTTAGATTGGTGAGGATGAGAGAAGCATGTGCTATGTATGCAGGGAAATAGTACTGTTATTGTAGCATAAAAAGTTAAAGATAGCTTGTTTGGTATTTTATAGAGTTGTGTCAGCCTGAGCATGCATATCTCAACTGTAAAAACAAGTATGCATGCATTAGTCTGTAGCACAAACTAAGAGTCCAATATTAGACTTTATTCAAATGTTGTATGTTCAAATACCACACTTTCCAAGTATGCAATACTTTTAATTCTTCAATAATATTTTAATTAAAGTAAAACCTCTCTACCAGTGGCACAAATACCCTGCTGTAAACTGTAATCTGTATAATTGGAACACTCATATGTGCAATACTGTACATGTATATATCAAGGAATACTTACTGCAATCTGTAATATAGTGTGCATCTGTCACAAGGTGGTAGTCTTAAATTTAAAAGTTAAGATAATAGAGTGAAATAATTGTATTAATGCATTGTACATCCCATATGAAGGTACTAATTTTATCTTTTTTTCTCTTACCCCAACCCTTATCTCTGTTTTTTATTTTATTTTATTTCATATTATTTATAAGAAATATTTTTGTCCTTTTTTATTTTATTTTATTTTATGAATATTTTTTTATTTTATTTTTATGTTAATTTATTTTCTTGTAAAAAATTTTTTCTTTTCTTTTTTTTCTTTTTTTTTAATTTTATTATATGTCATCAAAATGTGTTCATGTCATTCATGTGTACCACATCACTAAATGCTCCAGAGGACAGGGGGTAGGCCTCTTCCACTAGATCTGCCTGCCCCCCCCACAAGCTCCAGCACTGATGCCCAGCACATCTGGCAGCCAACCTGGCAGCACTGCCTCTGCTGCACCTGCACTACCTGCACCCTCAAGTAGTCCTGCCCTGGAGGCTGGTCCAATGGTACCTTCCAGGAGCAGTGGCAGAGGTGGTGATTTTATCACCTGCACTGAGTTTCCAGGGATGGTGCTTAGGCTTGTGCTCCACACAATTTGTGCATGCCTACATTGTCTGGAGAAGCTGCTCTCCCTCATTTATCATAGTACTAGAAGGAGGAGAAGGAGACATCAAGCACTCCAGCCAGCAGAGGAGTGAGGTGACATTGATGACAGTCCAGTGGGTGAGGACTTGATTCTCACTGTCACCCAGCTTGATGACTGTGGGTTTGGGATGTCCCCACCCTCACTCCAATCATGACGCCCCCAACTTTTTGTATCTATCACCATGCCTATCTCTTGCCTTCTTTGTCTTGTCTGTTTGCAATCGCTTCCTCACCTACCCAACTTATCTGACCCAGACATGCCAACATCCTTTCCTCAACATTCCTCTCTCTCTGAAATAAAAAATAAATGGGCAACTGTCCCACAAAAAAAAAAAAAAAATTGTCAAATACATACATCTCCATTTCACAGACATATCGTCTTGGCACACTTGATTCAGTCCACTTGGCTATACAACATGATTGTGTTGTGGTCACTCCTCTCTCTGGAGGTGACAGTCCAAATTCAGTTAATATTTTGCACATATGTTCAGTATGAACTGTTAAAGAAATGGAGAGATATGTATCTTTCCTACCTCCTTCCTGCACATTCCTGTCCTGCTTTCCCTCTGTTCTTTCCTCTACTTGCTCCTCATTTCACCACTTTCCTATCTACCCCATTTAACACCTTTAATCTAGTCAAAAATAGAATCACACACATCACGCAGTTGCTGGCAAAGCAATGGATCCCTTCACTGTTTGGAATCCATATTTGCATGGAGGTGGACATTGCACACCAGAGATGAGTGGTGGCAAACAGGTACGGTTACCCCGCTATGTCAACACACAGCAACGCATCATGTACAGACAATTCATGTCATAGTATTATCCCTCTGTAATGAAAAGTATTTTCAAGTATTACATACACCTGTATTCTGACCCAGTACCATCTGGTGAAAAAAGGAATGTATCAATGCATTAACACGTGCTGCCATAGAGGCAGATAAGCAGCAGGTGTATTTCATAGATGCAATACTAACTGTCAGACTTTAGATATGAGGCTCACATTTGTGCACTGCTTAGTTATGAGCAAACAGGTATCGTGCATGTGTAGGCACTTTGCTAACCATCATGCAAACCTGCTGATCACTGCGCTATGGAAATGTACATATAATGCTGATTTTACTGCTGTTTACTGTCCATTTCCTGTGTATGACATGAAATTACATTTGGAAACATTATGAAGTGAGGGCCCTATCTAACAAGATGTCACATATTTACAATACATTCATGTGTTGGCACCCTCCTAAGAATAGCAACCCTGGAGTCTCAGTATATTTTCCACACATATATCAATCACACTACAAAATGTAACAACAAATGTTGTATGCTATGCAATGCATATCAGTCTGGTAAATGCAGAACTACAACTATTGACCTGAATGCCTAAACAGTCTTATCTGCAAGGCTAAGGAAGTAATCAGCATGTACCGCATCCACAGGGATATAAGTGAACTTCAACCCACTTGGCTCTACACATTTTCTTTATTGTCAGGGGGAAATCTTGCTTATTGAAACTTGTGGACTTCTTGGATACTGACCCCAAAGACCTGGATGAGGGATAACAGGACATATCACCTATGCTGAGTTATCCAAGGCCTTTGACACTTCCCCCATCCATGTGTCACAGTGAAGATCGCCTATGTGGGAATTAAGCCATACAAAAGTAGAAGGTTAAGCAACTGACTCACTGATGTAACACATGCACTCTCAAAGCTAGGGACTGCATCTCCATCACTAACCACTTACCATTAGAACACCACAAGGATCTATGCTGGGCTGTCAACTGTTTGAAAACTAATTCCCTGAAGTGCAGGCAATGATAGATGGCCTGTGGTTTACCAAGTTTGCAGATGACTGGTAACTGGATGTAGACTCCCCCCCAGTGATGGTAACATATTGTGGAAGAGGCTGCCACACACAAATTTTTGGTTTCAAACACATGGACTGAACCTTAAAGCATACAGTGGCTCATTGTTCCATTTGGCAATGAAGTATCCCTGCTAACTATGATATACATAGCACCCCTCTAACCTCAAACACAATGGTGAGACTTGGGAACACATGTTGATAACAATCTACACTTTCATCACTATTTGTCGACAATGGTGACACAAACATTCTACATTGCACAAATCATACATATGGGCATCACATCCAAGACCAGGGTGGGCATATCTCTGTTGTACTCTACCCTTATCAGACCACTAATAGAGTGCAATGCTCCCTTCTGTCTGTACCTAACCTGACACCTGCAGCAATTGGAGAAAACACAGGGTTGTGCCTAGGAGACTCCAGTTTCTCCAAACATGACATACATGGAAAGACTACAAAACCTGTCACTGTACTCTGTATCACGCAAGCTGCTGAGAGGTGACCTATGCCTGCCCTGCAGAGCAATCTCAGACCCTGCCCTACTGGAAATGCTGGACATCTGCAAATCAAATGAGACAAGAATAACTTGCCCCAGTGTTCTAAACCTAGCTTGTCACATAAACAGAACATGCTGGGGAGACAGATATATCCCACAATGCCTCACACTCCTCTGTAATAGGCTCCTTCTATGTGTGAAGTAGTGATCCTCAGTGACCCTATTTAAGAGCAATCTTGACTACTGGTTGGGTGATTATAAAGTCACTTCTGGGGTGGCACATATGTACCCCATGGACAAGGCCAGTACTGATGTCATCAGCTATGAAGTGTTGTCTGACAGACATCAAGTCTGACTTGTGCCATGATGCTTGCATAAAGTAACGAGTTCTGTAGTCTGTGCACTTAGGTAGCAGTTCTAGTCTTACTGCAGTCAATTGTGTATGTATGTGTGTGTGAGCTCTAGCTGGACATTACAGAGGGATTTTACACCAGCATGTGGGACACTGTTATATTTTCAACAGACACTCCTGATGTCATTAGCTATATCAGACATTGGGGTATGCAGTACTCCCACCAGTGCAGGGTCAGATACTGGTCTGGAGGCCAGGTAGATGTCACCTCATCCTATACCAGACAGATTGCAGTGACATGGGTTTAACATACATCATGGCATGGTTTGTAGGCCCTGTGTTATCTTGCTGAGAAAGACCGTGGTCTGTCCTGCTGCAGCATGTGTCTGGTGATGTACCTACCAAAGAGAGCATTATATTCTATTACTTTTCTAATGAGGTTTGACTACAGTGCTGTCATACAATCCTAAGATCTGCATATGATGGCACGATGTATGATGTGCACAAAATAAGCTTTCAATATCAATGTAGACACTTGGTGGTCGAAGTTCAGACTGCTATCTACATTTGTTCCGAGTGCTAGCATCACTGGATGTCAGCATAGCAGGACTGTTGTTAATGCTGTGATTAACATGGAATTCCACTTTTCAGATGGACAACATAAAAAAGACACATTTCTGCATAAAGTTGTAGATCATGTGCCTTTGTCCCCATTCATCTGTGTTAGCTCCTCCTGTACTGTTATCATCATTGGTGGGCTCACTGATGGTCAATACAATTTGATTATTTTTGTATACATGTAAATTTGCCTATGTCACAAGTGATAATTCAATAAAGATCTGTTTAAAAAAATGATTGCAACCAATATGCAAGAATCAGCAAACTTGGAAAGGCAAAGACCATATACTTTAAACTGAACTGTCGAGAAAAAGAGTCCAAATAGTGAAGGGCCTGTACAGATTCTTGAGGTTTGCCACTGGTGATAGCTCTACTGGTACAGGTTGATTCAACAACTTTCACAGTATCCGTTCTGTTGGTGAGCTAACTGGTTATCCATCTACTGATATAATGGTTAATCCCCAGCTGGGAGGGTTTCTCAATGATACCTGCATACGGGCAGATCACAATAGGCAGAATGCACTGTCTTACCTTCATCCAGGCCTTTCACACAGAAGCAATTGACTGCAACAACATCACAGACCACCTATGGCATAACTCAGCACATACACCTTCCTTGTATGGTTGAATACACATTTCAACACATCCTCCACATGGGGTAGATTCCCATACAAGGGTGCACATCAACATGCATTAATCTGAGTAGAGGGGGAACATCTGATGCATGCATGTATAGACACATTCTGACTGTCCTTGACTGTGAGATATACCAGCATATGATCATGGGCCTCTCCTGCATGTACAGTAGTCATATTCTGGATGTGTGTGAAAGACCTGTGTGAGTTGTTAATGCTACATAATGTAGGTTACATCTGATAGATGTCCACAAAGAGGTCATTGAGGGCATGAGTGATGACAACAGTATCATCTTGTGGAACTTGACCAGGCCAAGACATTTGACACAAATCCACACTCAGGTACTCACATTACACTGTCATATGTGGCCATAAACAGCTATATCACCAAATGCATAGACCAGTGTATCCATATGTGGTATCTCACTGTCTTGAAATGTGTGACGTGACCTACATCTCAGGTCGAGTGATCAGGTCCATACATCAGGGCTGTCTAGTAGGCCCTTTTTTCCTGTCCATTAGTTAAGTGATGGACATCACAGATGACATACACATGCTGTGTCCACACACTTGCCTGAAGGACTACAGAATGTGGGCAATCATTGACTCAAACTGTGACATTATCATAACACAGACAGTAGCAACACATAATAAACACTGCTGCCACAAGTGTGACAACACATACATTGACAGGATACATTGGGAACTTGTTAATTCAGGAAACAAACACATCACCCCTGTATAATGTGGACATCACTCCCTATAACCAGACCAATAGGTATGTGACCCATGTGCTGGGGTAGATTGTAAGCGTTACATCCACCAGCATGTCATCACAGTGCTGACTACTCCTTTGAATGTAACACAAGTACTAGGTATGTGAAAGACATCCATATCAGAGGCCATAATACCTTCATGGTTCCTTCATCACACCAATAATGGTGTACAATGCATCCTTCTTCATGTACCTCCCGACACATCTTCCATTGATGTGTAATGGAAGTATACCATCTTTGTCACAGTAAACTGGCACACAGCTTATAGGCCGTACCTAGGTATTCTTTCTGTGGAATATACATTGCCATCAAGTTGTTATATATGACTGTCTGATAATGCAGAACACCAATCAAGTTGTTAGACCAGATGCATGTGTGTTACCTGTTCTGCTTATGCATGCGCTGCATACATAGGTGTCTGACAACATTAATGACATGTATATCATTCATAACAGTGTGGATTGTGCCATATATATATGCCATGCACAAAAGGCAACTAGCCTGTATTACCCGATACTGTCACATACAGGAAAACAGTGTCCATCCTAGCACCTCCAGCAGATGTTATAGTGTCAGGACAGTGTGTGTGGTTACCCTAGTTGTTCAAGTGTGTGTGTACAGACTAATCTCTTATCAGTGTAAATTACATATGTTATGTCAGAGGCATGGGATTACTGGTGGTATTATTCTGATATTATCCGTGACTGTGACTGGTTCTTGTTATGTTTTTCATGAGCCTTTCCCTGTGTCCATCTTGCTGGAAACCTCTGCTGACAGTGCACTCATATTCAAATATATCAGTTTGCACAGCTTCGCAATATGCATCCTAAATCAATTGTATGTCAGAATCCTAAAAATGTCCTTTGCATGATTCATGCAAGGATGCTAATCGCACACAGACATCTCCCCCATTGTTATGCATCTTGTGTGAGAGTCACATGAAAAGCATTTTCACTGTACAGTCCCTACTGTACCATATTAATATGTGATTGGTGTTGCTACTACAACCATCTTCCATTGAAATGCTGTCTTCTACTGTATACTAGGAAGTTTCACCTGTCCTCTTTCCCTGTGTTCATTCCTACAATTCATGTGTGTCTCCCTATCCAATACTCACACTTTCTTTGAGTGTTCTTTTTACATGGCAGTCGATGTCCCATTACAGATAATTTACACAGATTCAGTACACAGAACAAGGAATGGTATATCACAATACTGTATACTGCAGGTACTTTGTCCTGTACTGTGTTTGGACCATATACTTCACATTCATACCTCTCAGCTGACCAGATATTCCCAGGATGTTCAGATGTTTTCTTTATCAAATTTGTGGTTTTCTGCCATATCACTGGAATGATCTTAGGGCTGCTGTGAGTCAGTATTACATACATTTGGGATCAAACCTCTCAAATGTCCAGATTTGTGCAGAATGTCTACTTTTTATCTCATAGTTTTTGATCTTTTCTTCATAACATATCAGTTTTGTCAAATTGTTGGCATGTCATTGCAGATTGAAGTCACAAACTGATAACAGACATTTGAGATTCAAACCTCATGCTCTTCAGAAAGTTCATGGTACTGTAGAACCAATTATTCCTTCAACTGTCTACATTTGGAAGACCAATATTAAAAAAGCTGTCCCTATTTTTGGGTCTTTGTCCCCTCATTTTTTATGGCTTGTCCAGATTTTTTGTTCTAAGAGGTTTGAGAAAGATTCATTCTAGCACATTTCTATGTGACACCTCTGTCACATATGCCTCTATTTCTGGTTATTTGTCCCCTCATTATGTTGGCCTTTGTGCAGATGTATTACATATTGACAGCTATCGGTTAAGTTCTGGTGATCATTGTAGCATTCCTTGCAAATCTGCAGACCATAGGTGCTCTGCTTTACACAAAATTGATATCTGCATTAACTTACATGATTTCCTGGGCAGCAACACTGTTGCCAGCCAAGAAACCTAGATTAGACACACTGCCTTCAATTAATATGCATTGTGTGCTACTGCTTGCCTTGCACTACCATGCAAGCATACAAAGTCAGTGTAGGCTTTATGTGGAGCCTGCACAGAGTTTATTGAGTCCCAGGGACAGTCTGTATTACAGTATTTACACTTACAACTGTGTTACGGTTTTGGTTAATGTATTCTCACTTAATCCATCACTATCATTTATAGTGCGCCATTATATGTATGACCTGCATATCTGTGTTTTCAATGCAAATAGTGCAAGTATGAGACAATAGAAGCATTTAATTATCCTTCCATGAAGTTGCAGGAAAGTTTGATTGGTAATCCCCTGGTTTACACCAACAAATGTGAATGGAATCCCATAATGTGAAACATGTCAAGATCCTTTACAGTAATACAATGCACATAAAGGACAGTATCTAAATGTTAATAGAAAAGGATGTAATTGTCTGACAATCATAGTGATGTTACATGGTCCTGTGCACAGAGCGGAAAACAGTGGATTTTCAAGAAATGTTCTATTTCAGATTGGTAAAATCAGTCTTCTCCTGTGGTGTTTGTTAATAATACTGTGCACTCCAGATTGTGTAACTACATAAGCAGGAGGTCGATCCTCAGCTTGGGAAATGTATGTGTGTGTGTGTGTGTGTGTGTGTGTGTGTGTGTGTGTGTGTGTGTGTGTGTGTGTGTGTTATAATCCAATTATGTAATCATCAGGCCATCATGACAAAAGTGCAGTCTTTCTCCTTAAGAGTCATACATTTCCAATGCTGCATGTATGTAATATAGTGCTCACTAGATTGTGTAACTAGACAGTGGGAAGGTTGAATACACTGCATGGGAAACTTGTGCCTTTGTATGTGTGAATATGTGTAACAGTTCTGTACTCACTTCCCCTATAAAAAATGCATTTAGGTCTTCACTCAGCCGTCTCTAAAATACTGTGATGAGGTTATTTTGACAAAAGTCGACTCGCTCCTCTTAAGAGTCAGACTTCTCCTGTGGTGCACAATTACAACTAACACAGTTCTCTCTAGACTGTGCAATTAGATAGCTAAGGAGGTCCAATCCTCAACATGGGAAATGCATATGTGTGTTTGACACATTCCTTAGTATTCACTTCACATAAGGTGAAAGCATTCAATTTCATAGATGGCTCCCTCATCCCAATGTTTACAGAAACATCCTCTCTGCAACACAATGATGAGGTCATTATGGCAAAAGTGCACTTTCTCTCTCTCTCTTTAAGAATCAGACCTCCTATGGTGATTAATGCATTGAACTCTAGATTGTGAAACTAGATATTTAGGAGTTTCAATGATCAGCATGGAAGACTTGTATGTGCCTGTGTGAGTGTGTAAATAGTGCTTTGTGCAGTATCCATTTCCCCTGAGGATAATGCATTTAAATTTGCACACAGCTTCCTTACCCCCATGTTTTACAGAAACATCCTCTCTGCAATACAGTAATGATGCCACTGTGACAAAAGTGCACTCTCTCCCCTTAAGTCAGACATCTCTTGTGTTGCTTGTGTTTCTTACACTATTCTCTAGAATGTGTGAGGAGATAGGTATGAGATTTGAATACAACAGTGCTTACCTTCTAAAAGTATGCATGTGTGTGTGCGTGTGTGTGTTTGTGTGTGTGACTGTAAATGGATTCAGGGTTGGTTTACACACATTTGCAGTGGCAACTATTACAACTCCAGAATGTTGTAAATGTAATTTTACCAGACACATCTTGATAATACAGTGATGATGAAACCATAGATACTGTAGGCCTCACTTGTACTCATTATTTTCCTGTGCCTCTGGCTTTTTGTAATGTGACATATCAATTTTGTAACTGGATTAATAAGTGGTCCATCCCTGCTGAAATAGTATGACTGTGATTTCTGTCATATACTGCTGGCCACCTCAAAACTACCTTTACATTCACTTCCACTTGTGAGATGGAGTTACAGTGGCAGAGTGTTACATTAGCAAATATTAGCACCCCCAGGGAAAATAACCTTTGAGCCACACAATGATTAAATAATGCTATGAAAACTGCAGTATCTCACAGATGTCATGAACATTTTCTTGTATTGCATGACTTTGATACTGTACTTTTCTACATTGTGTAATGACTAATGTAGGATATTTGAGGCCAGGACTAAGTGTGTCTTTCATCCTCATACTGCGTATATTACTGTTTATATACATATAAATTATGTAGCTGTATAGTGTTATTGTTCAGTTTGACCACTTTTTATAATAAATATCCATCTAATAAATATAGTTCTTAGGCAGCTAGTTACATATAGACTGTTGTTTACTTCTTTTCTTAATGCACACATTCAGTTCAGTTTTTTTCTGACAGTCTTCACTGCTATCTGATGCAGCACAGACAGTCAATACAAAGATCTGGAGACAGCCAAGTATAATAGGCAGGGGGTTTAATTTGGTAACATCTCTCTGTCAGACAGCAGTAGTTCACACACAGATAATATTTGTGACACAATCAGAAGGTAACCTTTTTCAGGCTTTGTACTATAAGGTGGGGCATCCATACCCTTATGATAGGAAAATGCTGTAAGCCTTTCAAGGGTGCTCTTCATGACATAACTGATATGCGTATTTATGTGGTGTACATGACTGAATGGTATGCATCCCTGGATATCTATCCTGGCATGTGTTCGGAGGATGCAAATATTTACTATGTCATTCATTTCTCACTGACATTACCTATTCCTGAATGAATTATGCTCTGTATTACACATCTTTTTCAGGACATTTCTTTATTTCTGCTATTGTTTTCATCACACTATACAGCTTAATGGCAGATGAGGGCTTCCATAAACATTTCTTACTGTATGACATGTAGCCAAACCATCTGTAACTGTGATTTGTCATCTGTTATAACACTTTATTTTATGTTTGTGCAGTTGAATAGTTGTTATGTTACTCTTCCCTGTAATTCCATGTGACCATGCCCAGTACATTGATTTCAGAAAAGTTTGCAAATTAGGAGAGGAAAACTTGAAATCCAGAAACATCATCTGAGCTATGCTGCCATTTGTCACTTATGTGTGTTATTATATTACCATTTAGCATTCGCATGATTATACAACACTTGCTTGTCTATTACATGTTTATAGTTGATAAACCCCTTTATTAAGGGTGCAATTTACATTTCTTTGCAAAAACATGTCCATTTCTGATGTACTTGATATTACAGCTATAAGATCCATTTGTTCTTCATGCTGAGATAAAGACTAAAGCAGTGGTGTTGGTTTCCAAACATAAATCCCCTATATATATATATATATATATATATATATATATATATATATATATATATACAGACATCTTATATGCAATAACTGCAGTCTATGTATTCATGTCATAATGTTTCTTGTCCTTGCTAACTGTTATCTCAACTCAGCATTTTATTGACATGTATATCACATTTTAAATCCCCTTTGTTACATTGTAGCTTTGTAAGCCTATCACATCCTTCGTTAGCATGTCCAATTTTATTTCTGTGAATAGCACTGGCATTGCCTTTGACATTTTAATTGTCATTACATCAGTATGGCAAGATTTATGTGACATATGTTCATCTGACACATCAGACCACAAATTAATCTCATTGAAGGTAAATATCATACCTGATCCTCCCCTAGCACCAACTAAACTAAAAAACTGTTCCAAGGCAGATTATAACCTCTTAAGGGATGGTATAAATAGCTTCATTGCACCTCTCCCCTCAGATGGAACTGGTAACTATGGTGAGCTCTACTCCAATGTGCTATACAAGCATCTATATAACTACATTGACTCGGCAGTACCTATTAGGACCAAAACAAGCCTTCAAGGAAAAGGAAATCTGGCTGGCAGACAACCACATTTAACAGGCTTTACAATAAAAGGAAGAAAATGCTGTCCAAGAGTAAGGAGTGGGATCTAAAATGGAGACACTCCCTTTGTCTGCCATGCACAAGGTACAGGGCTTGATCCTGACCTTTGGCCGATGCCTGTTTGGAGTTTGCTCATTGTCTCTGTGGGGTTTCTCCCATGTCTGAACAAACATGCTGAGGGTTTCCATCTCCTACTCACCAATGAATGGAGCTGTGGGTAGCAGCACAGACTCTACATGCTGCCCTTCAGGGGGAAGAGTTGTACACACCAACAGTTGTGGGCATCGACTGTGGTGCATAGTATCAAGATAGAATACACATCACAGACTGTGTGCCATGGCAGCAGGGATAGCCACTCAATGGTGTAAACAATATGGCTCTGGGTGATTTAGTCCTGTTGACGCCCTGGGTTAATAAGCTACTGACCAGCCAGTGTCTAGTTGCCCACTCTGGGTTACCTGAGATAGCTCAACGAAAGCTGGATGTAAAACCAAACAAACAAACATGAACTGAGATAATGTAGGTTCAAGGACGCAGCTTGGAAGTGGATGACATGATGATACAAAAGAGGTTGGACATCCTATGCATCCAGGAAGATGAGAGTGAAGGGCAATGCAGCAAAGCCACTTGGCTTGGGATCCAGATTCTATTACTCAGGAGGGGAACAGGCTAGATATGGTGTAGGAATTGTGGTGAGAGAGAGGCTTCAGAAGGCAGTGAGGGATATCATCAGAATTAGTGATAGACCCATGGCAATCAGATAGGCCAGTATTCAAAATCTCAACCTATGCTATACAGCAGGGTTGTGATAGAAAGGATTCAGACAGCATTTGCAGGACCTACTAAATAAAGCAGGATAACATGAAATGGTGTTGATATGGGTGACTTGAATTCACATATCAGGACAGACAGACAGAACAGGATATGAGGGCTGCCTTGGTCCACATGGGTGTGGCAACAGGAATAAAGAAGAAGAAGAAGAAGACATTCTATACTTCTGTTTGGAAAATGGCTTGATAGCCAAAACATGGTTCAGAAAGAGAGACATCACAAGATCACAAATAAGAGTAGCCATTCCACCTAGAAAAGGCAAGGCAGTGGGGTAGAATCCATGATTGCAAAGTCAACCCCAGTTGGCCCACATAAACCACTAGTTGCCACACAATCAGCTGCAAACAGTGGTCAGAGAAGGCACTAAAGTCAACAGAGACCAGACTGAAGACCTGAAAGTTGACTGGAGAGAAAGTACAACAGTTCAAGGAATTACTCAGGCTCTAGCACTCCAAGAAGGGAAGGAAATAGGTGGAGATGGACAAGAATGGCACTGCCTAAAAATAGCATGTGTTAGGATATATGGTAGTATGGAAATAAGGTACATAAGGAAAGCTGGTGGTGGAATGCAGAAGTCCAGGAAGTCATCAAAAGAAAGAAGGAGTACAGAAAGAAGTGGGGGATAGAAAAAATGATCAGGCTAGGCAGGACTACTGGCTGGCTATCAAAGAAGCTAAGAAAGAAGTTGCATTAGCAAAGAATAGGGCATTGGAGGCACTCTACAAACTTCTGAAAAGTGACTAAGTAAGTGGCACAAAGAAACTATATCAGGTTCCAAGGCAAACACTGAAAGATAAAGAAGACAGTCAGACAGCCTTCATAATGGATGCCAGCAACAACCTGCTTGCCAGTCCACAGGACATTAAAGGCAGATGGAGGAGTATTTCCAGCAGCTTCTGAATGAAGAAACCCCCACAGTAGCTGTACTGCCCCAGAAATAGCCTACAATGAGAGAAGAAGAGGAGCCCACCCTAGAAGAAGTAAGAACAGCACTAAGGAAAATGAAGTCAGGGAAAGCAGCAGGCTCAGATGAGGTCAGAGCAGATATTTTAATGATGCTAGGTGAGATAGGAGAGAAATGGCTGCTGAGGGTACTCATAGCTGTGTGGAGCGAAAGGTATATCCAAGATGACTGGAGAATAAGCATACTTGTGCCGGTGTACAAAAAGAAAGGGGACATCCACAACTGTGGACAATACAGAGGCATCAAACTCTTATCACACTGCTTGAAAGTTCTGGAGATGCTATCTGATAAATGGATATGCAGAGTAGCAGAATGTAAGATGGGAGATGAGCAGTTTGGATTCAGATCAGGATGCACACAATTGACCTGATGTTTGCAGTGCAACAGATACTTAAGAAGCTAGAGATGAGGAGAGAGTCCAACTGGGCATTCCTAGACTTGGAGAAAGCATATGACAAGGTCCCAAGAAAGCTGATCTGGGCAGTACTGTGGTGGCTTGAAGCCTAGAAACATTGGCAGAATTAGCACAGGCTATATACAAGGACCCAATGACTCAATTATGAACAGTGTTCGGCCTCACAGAGGGGTTCCCAGTGGGAGTGGGTGTACACCAGGGTTCAGCTACTGGTGTGGACTATATTAGCAAACATATCAGAGGAGACAAATTGACAAAGTTGCTGTATACAGAAAATATAGCATTCCAGGCAGACTCTGAGCTAGAACTTTAGCAAAGGATAGGAGAATAGAATGCAAAACTGAAGGCACATTGGATGAAACTAAGCACAGATAAGACAGTGATAATGACAGCAAATTGGGGAAATCAAAAGCTGAGAATAGAGATAGAAGGGAAGATAGTGGAATAGGTAAACAGCTTCAAGTATCTGGAAGGGGTCGTTCAGGAGAAGGGAAGTCTGAATGAAAGGTAGAATCAAAGGGGCTGCAGCAAACTGGCCTAGAGTGTCAGGTGTAGTCTATTATATAAGAATGCCAAAGAAGCTGAAAACTAAAGTGTACAGACAGTGGTATCACCAGTACTAATGTATGGTACAGAAACCTGGGCAGTAAAGGAAAAATGGTTGAAGAAGTTAGAGGTGATGGAAATGAAGTACCTGAGAAGGGTGGTAGGATGCACACTGTGGGACAGATGAAGAAATGAGGACATAAGAGCAGAAGCCAACATTGCTCCAATTGCAGAAAAGACCATAGAGAACAGATTATGGTGGTTTGGACAAATGTGCAAAAAAGCAGAAGGAAATCTGGTGAGGATGATTTGGGACAGACAGGAAGAAGGTAAGAGGAAGTGAGGATGTCCAGCAAAGAGTTGGATGGAATGTGTGAAAGAAGATATGTGACAGTCAGGCATGAGTGTTGAAGAAAACAGGAGTGTGACACTGAATCAACAGAGTTGTCGACACTTAACATGATACCCTGAACCTATGTAGAAAAAAATGGGAAACAAGAGGCTGTTGATGATGATGACTTCTTCTGAAGTCTTTCTAGGCAAACTATGAACCCAAGTTAGCTTCCTCAATGAAGGACAACCATAAGGCATTCTTTAGTGACATCCATAACCTAAAAGGTAAGACTCAGATTTGTGCCAAACTAGTAGTCAATTGTAACACATTCACTGAGCTGGTGAGCATAGCTAACCTGCTAACCAACAGGTATGGTGAAAACGTCAGTCCCCCATCACTGCCACACACACTTCATCATTCCCACCACCTGTCCCCTACCTCGTATCTCTAAAGAGCAAATTATAAATGCCCTTCCTAAGGCCAAAAACACAGCATCAATAGGATCTGACAACATCCCAGGCTGCATCCTACATGGGCTCAAACAAGAATTAGCATCACCATTAGCTACTCTTTTCAATCACAGTCTAAGTACTGGCTTCATCCCAGCTGAAAGGAAAACAGCCACCGTTATCCTCCAGCACAAATGTGGTGCTTCTACTGACCCTGGGAACAACAGATCAATTAGCGTGACTAGCCTTATCTGCAGGACCATGGAGAGAATCATCATGGACCTTATCAACAAAGATATAGGTTATCTCCAAACACTAGATCCTATCCAGTTTGGACTAGTCAAAGGGAGATCATGCTTTTTCAACTTGGAGGAATTCTTCAAGACAGTCACAATGGCCCTGGATGAGGGGAAATCTGTGCATACAGCCTACCTAGACCTGGACAAGGCATTTGGCACTATCCTTCACTCAGGCATCATTGATAAACTCTCCCAGCTAGACATCATCCCTTATATTGTATGGTGGGTTGTGAACTGGTTCTCTGATAGAACCCATAGAGTCAAAATAGGGGAATCTACCTCCAACAGCAGACCTGTTACCAGTGGTGTTCCACAGGGATTGGTCCTGGGACCTCTATTGTTCGGGATCTATTTATCTGAAGTACAAGCTAAAACCAAGGGACTATGGCTGACAAAGATTGCTGATGACTGCAAACTGGTTGTGGTCATAGACTCTCCAAACAATGTCAACATCGTTTAAGAAGGTCTTACGCAAACAAATGATTGGTGCCAAAGTCATTGCCTCAAACACAATGCAGAAAGCATGTATGATCATCTCTTTCAGCAAGAGCGATGTTCCTGCAAATTACCACATCAATGGCAGTACCCTAAGTATGCACTCAATGGTGAGAGATTTGGGCACTCAGGTTGACAGCAACCTTGCCTTTGATCACCTTGTCTCCAGAGTGGTAAGAAGGGCATTCTATATGGCTCACCTCATAAGTAAGGATATTGCCTCAAGAAAAAGTGAAATTATCACCTCCCTGTACTCTTCACTCATTAGGCGAAAAATTGTCTACAATGCCCCTTTTGGCATGTAACTTTCAAAGGACCTGCAGCAATTGTCAAGACCACAAAGGTTCCTCACAAAGAAAATTCAAGGTCTTCAGCAGCTATCCTATATTAATTGACTGAAATTACTGTCACTTTATTCTGTTTCATACAGATTACTCAGAGTTGATCTTTGCCTTGCATAAAAGATTATCTTTGACCCTGTTTTATTGGCAATGCTGCACATCCTCAAGTCAAATGGCACATGGGTTACTCACTCTAAAGACCTAAACCTAGTATGTGACATCGATAGAACCTGCTGGAGGGACAGATTTGTTTACAGACGTTAACATACCTTTGGTATAGACTCCCACTTCACATTAAACAGATCACCTCATTGGCCCAAACATAATCTGGATGATTGGATGGGTAACCATAAATTCACCCTGGGGTTCTACTTGTGCCTCTCTTGGACAGGGACAATATATGCTGTTTTACCCAATTCCCTTTCCCTATTAATTATTGTGCAGTATAAACATTATTCCTTGTGTAGTATTCCCCCATTTTACATTCCCTCTTTCAGAATTATTTCACTGTACTTGCTCTTAATTATACAGGGCAACAACATGCGCTTGTATCTTAGCTTTCCCTATAAGCAAACCTTTTTGTTTACATTCTGTGTTCATGCATGCAAGCACCTTTCCAATGCCACTAACTCTACTGCTGGCCATAAAAATGTGCTTGCAAACATGTAGGCATGATGAACGGCATGCTTATTCAATTGCCACTGCTGCTCATCATGCTAACATGCTTACATTGGGCCAGATTCCATAAAGCTCATGGAAGCTATTTGTGGACAGTGCAGCTCACCAAAGGAAGACTTCAGTACACCTGGAGAAAAATGTGATTCTAGAATCCACATTGAAGTTCAACCAAGTACTTAAATATTCAGCATAGAATAAATAGGGATTCTGAGCATGCTGGTCTGATTGTTAAAACACATCATGCACACACAACGCAACTCAGATGCAACAGCCACTATATAGACTTTCCATCCACCCTCATGGAGCAGAGATCTGTAATACACCAGTTCTATAACTCAGCAAACCTCCCACATGTACTCGGTGCAATACATTGCACACACATACCTATCAAGACACCAGTACATCCAGAAGCAGATCAAAACATAAACAGAAAGAGATGGTTATCCATCAACTGCCAAGATGTGTGTGCAGCAGATGGCAGCATAACAAACATCATGGCAACACAACCTGGACGTGTCCATGATGGTGACATTTAGAGGGAAAGTGGACTGAGGGCTGCATTCCTGCAAGGTGAAATACCTGATATACTGCTACTAAGTACAAGAACACAGCTTAGATGCAAGTTAAGCATACCCCTCACAATAATATCTATTATGACCAAACGTGTTTTTATTCACCACAAGTGGTGACTGTGGTTATCCACTTAAGCCATGATTAATGACCTTGTAGCATGAACCACCAAACCCTGACAGAAGGTCTACAACAGAGTACACACAACAACCAGAGACACCACAGAGTGTGTGTTTGGTGTATTGAGAGCTAGGTTCAGATGTCTGGATGCATCCAGGAGTGCACTGCAATACATACCTGAAAAGGCAACAAAGATGGTAACAGTGTATGCCATGCTGTACAACATGTAAACAAGAGTGCATGGTGGTATTCCAGCTGCAGGTGTGGATGAACTTCCCCTAAGAACCCCAAATGTCTAAAGAGGACATCCCAAAGGTATCATAGGAGGAGCAGGAGGGCATGGGTGACAGAAGTCATAGGCATAGTCAACATAAGGTGTAACCACAAGTTCAGGTGCAGGCAACACATCAGAGTTTGAATGAAAAATTTGAGTCATAACAAGCCACATGTACATGAGTAGCATACAGACTGAACATTGATCTTCAGGTGTTGCCCCAACACAGCAGTACAGTTTGTATCTAATGGTGATAACCCAATAGATGTATAAAATAAAAAGTGGACAAAGTGGTAAAGTGAAGCAGGTAAACCAAGCAACAGCAAAATAACACAAAACAAAACAAAAAAAACAGCAGATGTACACACTAAGCATTACACATAACATAATCATAACATATTCCAACATGAACAAACGCAAATGTGTAAAATAACAGATCATCAACTCAGGGCCCAACTGACACAGGTATGCATACACACACATATTGTTGTATCACTGTATGGGAAACAATAAGGGACACACATCAGGGTTACACATATATATCTACAATATAATAACATGAAAAAATAAAATCATGCAGGACCAGGACATAATGCAGAAATTTTGATATCAGAAAACACATTTCACCTGAATGGCTAAAGAATCTCCTTCCATGTTGGTGGAGAGCATAAACTATGACATTTTCCTGGGGGGAATGTTGTCACCCCTAGGATGGTTGGCCATCTGAGAGACAGTGATGCACACATGATAGTACTCATATTTGAGACCATTTATGCACTTCATTCTGTGTACAGTATATGTCATCATGAACAGTGTGCATTCAGGTGCAATGAAAATTTGTGTGATAAATACTAATGTGTCATATTACAAGAAACAATGATACTGTCATACATAACATTGGTAAAATCAACCTAACTTGTTATATATTTACAGTTTCGGAGTGGGATTAAAACCTCTGCCAATACATATAGATTGCATACAAGTCCAAAGACGACTGTGATACGCCACACGTCTGCTTACATGTTACATTCAAATACTACAACAAATAACAATTTGAAGAACTTATGGAATGGGTTGGTTAACCTCAGAATCTATAGCAAGGTCATGCTCAGTACAGATCCTAAGTATATTGAGCCCATAATGATAATAATGTTGCTGAGAAGAATCATTGAAGACATACCTGTAACAGCAATAGCACATGTTTTAACAGTTCTGTAAGGAGATATGAATTAAGAAATATATGTAATATCAACATGACATACTAGGTATGGATAGTGTGAAAATCCATAGCTTTCAGGAGTTGTACAAGAGAGTGCAAGGAAGTACCTATAATAAATACAGATGATCCTGAAATCAGCCTTCATATATTGTTAACATTTGCAATGGAAGTCTGTCTATACAACTGCATATGGGACTGAAATGAACTATTTAGAAAAACTGCACCTACATGTTTTAAGTTCAAGATAACAGTTACTAGAAATCAAAATCTAAACCAACTATATTGGAAGTAGTGAATATAGTAACAGAGATAAAACAACTGGAATTGAGATCTTTAGAAAGGGGTATGAGCAAACTACATAGGAAAAAATGGAAATTGTGGGAACAACACATACAAGGGAGGCATGAGGTTTAAAAGGTGGAAATACTTCAATGAGCTATGTAATGTTTGAGTGAGAAAAATTGGGTAGATTATAAGTGACATATAATGTTTGCAAATGAGAGCGTGTCATATGGTTTGTGATGTAAAATGCTTGCAACTAAGATTGTGTTGGTGTGGTTTATTTTCATTTATATAAATGTATGGTTGCCTATGTAGTATGTAATGATTTAATAACTATGTTTCCTGTAAGAAAATGGTGGGAATTAAATAATGTATTTAATATTGTTTAGGTTATATGACATATATGTGAAGTATAATGTCTGCTACGTTAATATACTTTGATTACTTTTATATGAATATAAATCTGCCTGTGTCACAAGTGACAATTCAGTAAAGCTGTTTGAAAAAAAAAAGACAACATCACTCCAGTAACTTATAACAACTTCTGTTAAAGATAACATTTTGAGTAAATATTAATTTAAACATGTACCTTTTGAAATGACTGACATTAAGAGATTTAATAATCACCAAAACAGAAATACTACCAATTGCCTATGTACATCTCAGTCTGAATCATAGAATCAAAGTGAACCTTACCATTGCACCACACATTATTCATGAGGGTCATTAAAATGTGTGTTTTTGGAATCCTATTCACTCATATTGGTGAAATTGTCATTATGTGCCAAAACACCTAGGTGCACTGTGTAAACACTCAATAGGTATTGATAAATGGTATCATGTGATGCAGATGCCCATTATCTTCCAATGATCTAATAGCACTAAATAACCATAGAAGACAATATCCACACCAACATGTAACAACTCAGGAGCCAGGAGATGTGTAAAACATTTCAATTTATTTATACGCTAAATGCTTTCTTCCAAATCATTAGACTTCATCAGAACAATGAAATAAAATATAGAAGGGCAGTCTTTTAAATAAGAAACACTAGCACAAATCAAAATCAAGTTCTCACACCTCTTAAAATGATCAAAACCCAATAGATTCAGCAATTAAATAAACTACAACGTGCCCTCTAACACAATGATTCTTTGAAAAACATTTTTACATAAATAAAATATTAAAATAAAATTAAAACAGTTGACAAAACATTTACCTAAACCTAACCCCTGTTTACAAGTAAAACATAGATCTCAGCTTCAACATGCTAGAAATTGACACCATACCATTAAGGTCACTACCTACCATTGCATTGAGTAAAAGTTGTCGCTATAATTCTTTTAATGAAAGTAATTAATTTAATGCACCCCCCCATGTCAATAGAAACATGTTCAATGACATAAAACTTAAATTTGTGGTCTTGGTGTATTTTAAAGTGCTTTTAAATGCATTGTGTTCATCTTTGTTTTTTTATATCAAATAGATGCATATAAATTCTTGCTTTTAAGGGCTGGATTGTTAACCCTTCCAAAGTAGAATTACAGTAATTAAAATGCCCACATCTAAATATCCTCCTATGTCCATTCTTATACTGTTTCTGTTTTTCAATCAAAGTTTTTAAAACAAATATTTTTATTTATTTAACATTTGTTTACTGGAAAAGTTAGACTGGGATGGAGCCCGTTTTCAGTGGAGGCCTAGGAAGAAATGCTCCAAGTGCAAGTCTTTGGAATGTGGAAGGAAACCAGAGCATCCAAAGAAATACCACAAGAATGCAGAAAGGATATGCAGACTTTACAAAGAAGGCACCTCAGCCAAGAATTGAACTGGAGAATCTCTCGCTATAAGGTAACAAAGCTAACCACTGCACAACTGTACCACCCCATCTTCCCTGTAAATACATTTCGGTCATGTTCCCAGCACTTTACTATAATCATCGTTGACTAAACAACAGGCCAGTTCCTAATAATAACTTTTTAATGGCATCAAACTCTAAGTTATAAATAATAATGCAGGCTCTATTGTAGTTAACATCCACAACATCAATGTTGTCTTTAGTTTGTAGTCCCCAGTAATGGTACAGAAATACCCCCTTCTCTCTTAACTCTTAATTCATCTAATATTGGATTAATAAAACTCATAGGATATCCTCTGAGTACCAACATTCTAATCAGTTTCAAACTTTCCACTGTAAGAATCTTATCTTGAGAAAGCATTTGTGAAAGCTGGATCAATTGACCCTTCACTAGAGACCTCTTTTAATGTAAGGGGTGCCCAGTAGTGAAATGTAACAGAGAACTACAGTATGTAGATTTTTGAAAGATGTTAGACTCAAACCTTGTTATTTATTTATTTGTATAAATGGTGAAATCTAAATAATTAGCTTGTGCATGTGATCAATTCATGGTAAAGCTTAAAAAATTCATGGATGAGTTCAAATAATTAAAAAACTCATTCAATTTTTCTGTATTGGCAGACCATAACAAATAATATTGTCCAAAAATATACCGTATAGCACCCAACTGTACTTACAAGGTGGTTGAAAGACAATGTTACTTTCCCAGTATGAAAAGACAGTATTAACAAAGCTGGGGGCAGAAGCTACACCCATAGCCACCCCAGTTTTTTTGTCTAAAAATCTGTCTTTCGAAGAAAATCAAATTGTTACCTAGGACCATCCCCAATAATTGTTTTAAAGTTTTAATGCACCCCTGTTCCATACTGCTGTTTGTACATAAAAACAAAAACACATAACACCAAGATAACCCAACATCATGTGGAATCACTGTGTAAAGGTCCTTAACATCAATAGTTACAAATACCACGTTATGATAATGTGACATCAGTGCCACTTTTCAATATTGATTTTGATACCTTTACTGATCAGGCCATTGCTAACTGCAAACTGAGTGGTACCTCTTTGACTATTTCTCTGTTTTTGTATTTTGTAAACTTTTTTAACTTGAGGATTGTGATGCCTACTTCAAGGATGCTGAGACTGTCTGTGCACTCAATTGGATTGAAGAGGAGACGGCCAAGATTTTGGCTGTCTATGCCAGATTGAAGCAGAGTATGAGAGGCAGACCCTGAAACTTTACCATGATCGATCTATAGAACTGGATCAATATAGATTATCAATGGATGAAGGGGATCCATCGCACTGGACTGCAGATTCATCACCCCTTTGATGAGCTGCATCAAAGGGATGCAGTGAAGCTCTGAAGGAAGGTTGCCAAGGTGCAGAGGCAACCTGTGGATCCCTACTGTAAGTATCAATATTATATGTATGCCTGAGCATTGCTACAGATTTTACAGATATTTCTCTGTCACATATATATCATATAGATGTTTTCATAACTATGTATTAGCTACTGTGATAATTAGCTTGTGGAGATAATTAAGTAGACTTGGTAAATACTGTCTTTCTTAACTATGGGTTTGATTATCATGTTGTTAATTTATTTCATAATGTATATAGTATCCATAAGTATGTCTTTGTAGATGTTCATCTGTTTTACATCTAACTATATAATTTTGCATAGCCACTGTCCTTGTGCATCACAGATGCCTAAAGCACCCAGACCTCAGATGACTGCACACCTTGTAGTTTTCTGTTATAGTCCCACAGTGTCACCTCTTGCACCATTACAAGTTGGAAAAGAAACATGTATATAACTTAATTACATCATTCCTCTTAAACAATTACAGACATGTTTATTTAATTTAAAAAGTAATGCCTGCCCAACTGCTAACACATATGTTTTTAAAGCAACCTGCAAGTTTGTCTAAAGTCTGTCATGTTGTGGGTTCCAGTCCACAAAGGGAAATATATATCTGTACATGTCATCTTGGGTTAACTTTACCCATAGCATTTTTGGAAGAACCATATTTCAACACTTTATATTAATGTTTATCTTATGCATGGTAATGACTCACTGATCTGGTCTTTGATTTTCTATGAATTATTCTGTAATGTGTAATGTTCTGCTAATATCAGCCTTCTAATAACAGGGTTGTAAAGTAGTACTTGTTTGTTTAAGAATAGCATGCTAACTGTTAGCTTGGTCTGTAAAGCAACCCACCAACAAGTCTACATTTTGCAATGTTGTAGGTTCCAATTCATAGGCGGAAAAAACATCTGTACCTGTTATGTTTGTTAACTTCACCCGTAGCATTTTTTGGAAGAATCATATTGCAGTACTTTATATTAATGTTTATGCTGTGCATGGAAATGACTCACTGAAGTGTGTTTGTTTTTTCGGCTTTTCCCGGTAAGGGGTCGCCACAGCGGAACTCTGGTCCACTAATGATTGGCAGTAGATTTTTATGGTGCCGAGTTGCCAGCCCGACACCCAACCTTCAGCGAAGGCACGCCCATTCACGCATGTCTTTCGGAGGCCACTCGACCGCGAGGAGGACATGCAGATTCCTCACAGAAATAAATATTTCCTATGATTATAATGTTAAAATGCTGGATGATTTATTGTTTAAATATAAAAATATTGAATTGGAAAATGCTTATCTGAGGGAATGTTTGAGCTTAAAAATTGTACCCAAAGGCTTATGAGTTTGTAAATATCTTAATAAAGTTAAGGAAGGTAGTGAGTTCCATTATGAATTACTTACCATCTTTGATAACTGTGGGTTTGATATACTGAAAGCTACAATTAAAGAAAATGAGAAAGAAATAGAATGTTTACAGGGTAAAATAGAAAGTATTAATTCAAAAATAACGGAAGATCTGTTATTTACCATAGAGGGAAGTCAAAGGAAATATTATGAAACATTAAAAAGAATTGAAAAGAGTATTAGGAATGTGTATGAAAGCAAAATTAGAAAATTAGAAAGGGATATAAAAGAATATAAAGAAAAAGTGTGCTATCCAAAACCAAGAGAATATTCCTATAGACAAAACTATATGTCTGAGAAAGTTTGGGGCCAAAAAGAGCACCCTATGAGTGAGCCACAAAATCTAGGGAGGAGTTAGCCAATAATAATGATTACTCTGAGTTCCCACCATTAAGGAGATCAGAAAGAATAAAAAATAATTATCAAAAAAACTATCAATATGGGGGGAGGGGGAGGGTGAACAACAACAACAACAAAGGTTTTCAACAGTGGTAGGATGTGATAATAATAAAATTGAAAAAGATAATTCTCAAGAGTCAATTACAGTACAAGGACATGTAAGTAAATATAAAGGCTATAATATATCTAATTATAGTAATAAAGAGCTTAGTGAAGTACACTTTGCACTCTTTTCTAAAGGACTTAAATGTGTCCCTAATAGGAAGGCTGATGTTAGTAAGGTATTAATAGATTTAAAATTATTTTTAAGAAAGAAAAACTTTGAACTCTTGTTCCAATGACAGAATCCTAATGGCCATAGAACAGAGGAGTTAAGGAAAAGGAGCACTTTTAACCCTCCCCTACACCCGCAACTAAAAAATTTTGAGGCCATTATGGAAAAGAAGCTAAGGGGTGAGCTTACCAAGAACAAAATTTCATTTAATCTCACCAAGGAAGAAAATAATTTATTAAGAGATATACGGGGTGATAAGTCAATAAGAATGATTAAACCTGACAAAGGTGGCAACGCTGTTATTATGGACCAAATCTTTTATGAAGCGAAAATGATGGAATTATTGGAAAATACAGAGAGATATGCCAGGGCTTCACTAAATGAAATAAATATAGGTAATAAAAAAATATACTTAGCTCTTAATGATTTACTGTTGGAAGGTTCAATTGATATTCAAACCTTCAAGTACCTACATGTTGAAAAACCTAAAGTCCCCACAATATTTGGAGTCCCGAAGGTTCACAAAAATGCAGAAAGTCCCCCAATGAGACCAATAGTAGCCTCAGAAGGTTCTGTTACAGCACCCCTGGCCAGATGGCTAGATGTTAAACTAAAAGATCTATCAATAGAGGGTAACGGTGTAGTGAAAGACTCATGGGATTTACTACAGAATCTAACACAGGATATGTTTGATAAGAATATTATTTTTATCACAATCGACATTGTGGACCTATTTTCTTCTATACCATATAGTGAAGGAATGAAATGGTTTGAAGAAGCACTAGTGAATTATGCAAAATTCAGTAAGAATGATTTTTACCTTATTTTAACATTAATGGACCTAGTTCTTTGTAATAATTATATACATTACAAAGGCGAGTTCTTTAAACAAATCCAGGGGGTAGATATGGGGGTAAGATGTGCTCCCATATACACTAACATTATTTTGTCAGCCTGGGAGGACAGATACATTATTAATTCTGAGTTTAAATACTGTTGGAAATTTTATAGGCACTTTTTGGACGACATGTGTTTTTTATGGGTAGGTTCAGAAGATGAATTTAAAATTTTTTTAACTACATCTCAAGTTTGACCAATTTCCTGACATTTACTTACCAGTGTGATAGGAATATTTTAAAATATTTAGACATCTTGATAGGAAAAGGAGAAAATGAATTATTTTCAAAAATCTATAGAAAAGAAACTTTTTCTAATTCATATTTAGCATATAACAGTGCGCACCCCTACCACCAGAAAAAAGGAATAGTAAAGGGGCAATTCGTAAGAGGTAGCAGGATGACTTCGAATGAATCAGATTTTAATGATGAATGTACATTACTGCGTAATATGTTTAGAGATAGAGGATACCCAATCAGACTTATTGAGGCAATAGAAAAGGAGGTTAGAACAGGAAGAAATGACAAATTTAAACCTATCCTTGGGAACAGAACAAGATGGAATAATGATGAATTAAAAGTTGACAAATACGAAGGCAAAAGTAACTTTGTGTTGGATTTTAGTGGGGAAGCAATAAAAATTAGAAAAATATTAGAGGAAGAATGGAACAGATTTAGTGAAATTTCTGATCTTGAATGCTTGTTTGTACAGCCACTGAAATGTACCTATCGAAAGGTATAGAATTTAAAGACAATTTTAGAAGGTAAAAATGGTACGAATATAGTAAGGGAAGGAAAAGTTGGAACATTTAAGTGTGGAAGATGCTCACAGTGCCCACATATTTGTACAAGAGCAACTATTTATATTAAAAGTAGGGATTTTCTGATCCAAAGTAAGTGTTTTACAAATTGCGAAACTAGTGGTATAGTTTACATAGAGTTGTGTGACCATTGTGACGCATTTTATGTGGGAAAGTCAGAAAGAAAACTGAAAAATAGAATATATGAGCACTATTATGAAATTAGGATTAAATGCACACACAATGCACTTTATAGACACAAAATTAGCTGCCAGGAGGCAAATTTTAACTTTTTTGTATTAGAAGTAGTGGAGAAAAACATAAGGGGTGGACTATTGGAAACTTCTATAGAATATAAAGAACTACTGTGGCAGTTGTTCTTGGAAGATAATACATCCCCAGGACTAAATGACGCAATTTCCCTTGCCCCAGTATTAAAGATGAGTGCAGCTAAATTGTAGATACTTAAAAAATTTTATGTATTAGTATAAGTTTGAATTGTGCTTATTGAATAGGTAGAGGATGTATGATTTTTTTATATTTTGTATCATGCTATGGAACTATGCATTTTTTAGTATCTGTAGGTAAATATTATATTTGAACACTAGATGGTGCTAACACCTGCTGATTATGAAATTGTATTTAATTATTATATTTGTATTATTTATGTATCTTAAATGTATTTATAATAGTACTTAGTTTGTTAAGTTGGTTTTAGGTATTATGCCAATATTGGTAGCTTTTTAAAAAGCGTTTTATAGATGTTGTTTTTATATGTTAAGTAGAAATGTTTAGGTTGTTTCCTATGGAAGTGCTTATTAAAAAGTATTTAAATGTTTTATTGATTAATTCGGTAATTAGCTTAAAGGATATTTAAAGATAGGGGTGGAACCATTATGTATTCAGTTACACATCAGAAGAAGTTATACGAAACTTGGCACTGTGTTCTGTAATTGGCGTTTATGTGATAATGTATTGGAGTGCTGTGAGTCACATTAAAGTGTTTTAAGCACAACTAAGGAGTCGAGCCTCTTGTTCTTCTCGAGTGCCTTTTGTTGTAGTTGGACTGTTTTTGGCCCTTGTCCGTACTTTATTTGTAAAGTAGTACTTGTTTGTTTAAAAATAGCATGCTAACTGTTAGTTTGGTCTGTAAAGCAACCTACCAACAAGTCTAAATTTTGCAATGTTGTGGGTTCCAATTCACATAGGAGGAAAAACATCTGTACGTGTTATGTTTGTTAACTTCACCCATAGCATTTTTTGGAAGAACCATATTGCAGTACTTTATATTAATGTTTATGCTGTGCATGGTAATGACTCACTGATGTTTGTTTTTTCGGCTTTTCCCGGTAAGGGGTCGCCACAGCGAAACTCTGGTCTGCTAATGATTGGCAGTAGATTTTTAGGTGCTGAGTTGCCAGCCCGACACCCAACCTTCAGCGAAGGCACGCCCATTCACGCATGTCTTTCGGAGGCCACTCGACCGCGAGGAGGACATGCAGATTCCACACAGAAGGCAAAAACTAGCTAAGAATCGAATGGGAGAACCTCTTGCTGTGAGGCAACAACGGAACCGCTGTACCATCGCGGCTTCTGGTAATGACTCACTGATATAGTGTTCAATTTTCTATGCATATGGCCATAATCCATAATGTTTGGATAGCATCACCTTTCTAATAACAGAGTTTGTAGAGCAGTACCTGCTTTTCATAAGATTAGTAAGTGGTAGCTGGTAGCTCAGATTGTAAGGAAAGAAACCAGCATGCCTACATCTTGGTGTGTTGTATGCTCAAACCCAGAGAGGGGACACACATATCACAAACTGTTATCATGCTTTAATATGCCCAGATCATTTATTTATAGAAGCATATTACAGTTGTTGATATTAATGTATATTTTGGGCACAGTTGTGAATAACTCAGCTATTCATTGAATTCCTACTAACTTATCCATACTCCATGACATTCCATTAACATCAGCATTTTAACCAGGGGTGCAGTACATCTTGCCAAATCCTGTTATATGTCTGAGCAATTTGTTTGATTAATATTGTATGCTTTGGAAAAATGCTACGAAGGTTTGTTTTCTCATGAAATATTAAAGTCAATAGCAGAACAACAATATTGTCAAATTTTGATAGAGTGGGATAGGCAGACTAACAGTTGACATAGGTTCATAGGTTCATAGATAGGTACTAGGCTATCGACCCAAGGGCCTACGTAAGTCTAGCCAGCAAGGTTCCATAGCATACGCCACCCAAGAAAGTTATTTTCCTGTGCCGCTGTCCAACAAAAACATGAAGAGCAAGGAAGATGTATATGTTTTCCTAGTGATGTGCAAATTATCAAGGAATATCATGGCCCTCACACATACCTTACTGTGTCAATTATGTACAGCAACATGTATGGTTCTGTTCACAGAAGCTGTATGCTCCATGATACTGTCACACTGCCTGAGGAATGTATGCTCTCCATTACCATTAATGTTTCTGAACACAGTGGTAACATGCATGTATTTTTCCAACTGTTTAGTGACATGAACAGCACATGTTCATAATTTGCAATTCTAAGCCAGGTGCAATATTAGCAGATCGTCTCCCATCTAGATGATGTCATAACATAAACTCTTTTCACTGCATGCAAAACATGCTTTTTTTTCAGTTAAGATGTTTTAGTTCAGCAGGTAGCTCTCAAGGTTAGCGTTTGGATGTAAATTGTGGTTGCAGGTTTGAATCTTTTGTCCTCCAGTCTATGTTCAAAGATGTTAACACCCGAATGTAAAAATGTCAACTATGGATTGTGATTATCTAATGTTCTTCAGAAAGAAATGTCTAAAAATTGTTGTGAGAAATATGTATCAATGTTATTTGAGGAATACATTATTCATACGTTCTATTTTTTTTTTTTATTTCTGGCAAGGAAGATCACAACCAGAAGAGAGCCATGTGAATTGAATGGATGCATAGACTTGAGGATCAGTGGAGGGAGGGAGGTATGTTGATTGTATTACATATTTTATGACCTGAAATGCATCTTCCACTGTTTAAAGGCCTGTTTTTTCACAATAACTTATATATTGATTAGCTTGCAGGGCTACCCATCATGCATCAGCAAGGTAAGTGAAATCATCATACAGGAGCTGTGCTTACAACTGTGAATAAAAACTAACAATTTTAATATTCTATGTACCACTGAGCCATTGTTTCAGCACACATTTTTTTAAAATGTACTCCACAACCTACATAATAGCAGGGTTGGTGTATCTATTACACATCCTGGTAGGTTTTCCATGCAAGTGTAAGTGCTTTGTCTTAGTTTTTATGCTGTAGTGTTTGCTGTATGTGTATGTCTAGCTGTGGTTTTTGGTGCTGGATTTGTTGTGTACAGCCTGCCTATTCACAGAATAAGTGAATGGGTATCTGCCTTGTCATTGTATGCACTGCTGTTTGGTGACTGTGTGGTATGTCCTTCATTTCAACATCAGTTTTGCATCTGCCTCAAATACTTCTGCTATTTTTGTAGAAGCACAGTTATAGCCAGCCTGAGCAGTCAGAATTGGTATTGCATTTGTCTCCAACCCCTTGGGTGCTTTTGTAGGAACACAGGTATAGCCTAGGTTGACTGACACCTGAGTAAATACCCATTTGATTGTAAAAGTTCAGTATCAGTAAGATATTCACAAAATTTTATTTTTCAGGCTACTGATTGCAAATTGTTTTGGCAGAGAATGCATACAGTTGTACACATACAATACTGTTAGCAACAGATAGATTCTCATATGTCAATTGATTGAACATATTACATTGTTTTTAGTGTTGTACTCATTATGCTGATGTGTGTTCAGCCGAAAATCATGCTGCCTGTCTCAGGTGGTTGTCATATGGCTTAACTATTTCCACAATATTGTCAGATCACTTTCTCTTCATTTTAACAATAGCACTTTGTGGGTTATATTAACCAATGAATACAGACCATACAATCTGTTGATTTGAGCATGCATGCATTTTGACAAAGCTGATGACCCATATGTGTGTGTGTGTGTGTGTGTGTGTGTGTGTGTGTGTGTGTGTGTGTGTGTGTGTGTGTGTGTGTGTGTGTGTGTGTGTGTGTCTAAGCATAAAGAATTGTTCAGAAAGGAATACTGTCATCCTTTTTAGGACTACAAAATATTGAGCAATAGGTAACTCTGTCCATAATGGATGTGTGTCAGTCCCTGTGTAAATTGTCATCCTAATCATATTGTGTTGTGCTATGATATTCTTGGAACTGTTCTGTATGATACACATTTGCTTTTCATTGCTCTTGTGGTTTGCCATTAATCTTTATAGAGCATGGGGGCCATGGATGGTCTGTGATCCAAAGACGATGATGAGCACATGCGAGGCCACCCACAGTCTGCCGAGTATGACGGTAATCATGATTATGACAATGATGCAGAGGAACCTGGTCCTGCCCCTGGCTAAGCCATCCTGCCTGCACCCCATAGGAGACTTTGACATGACCTGCATAGAGACGATTATCTGGAGGAGATCTGGGAAGTCATGACTGATGTATTCAGAATACAGATAAGGGACACAATGGGGTCCTTCGTTGAGGATATGGCATGGGCTATGCAGGATTTATTCAGTGTGATAGCTGTTTAGATCATTTGGAAGTCTGAACCCCATCAGCCTGGTCCTTCTGGTCCATAAGTATTATCTATGTACTCCATTTGTGTTATGCTGCCAACATGATGATTGCCATTTCATTGATTGGACTGTATATGCACTCTTGTTTCAGTTTGGTTTCAATGTGGGCATGACACACATTAACATATTGCACTTTTCCCACACATTCAATTGTCCATGCATTGTAGCATTTAACCTGCAGATAGTGTTGCAAAAGGTAGCCTGTAAGCATGTCTATTACTGTGGTGACTTACAGACAACATATGTTGTCCATACGCCATCGCTAATATCATGATACACCTTGGATTTCTGTTTTTCCATATCAAGTATGTGCAACATACAGTCATGTTATTCTACATGCTTTTTTGGAAGACAGTTGTAATGATATCACACTATCATTGTGTGGTTTTGTGGCATGGTTTCGCAATAAAGATGAGATGTGGGATCATATACAGGTATATCCTGTCTATGTGTAGTCCTTTTCTGACTGCATCAAACAGCAATGCAACATTAATCTGTTCTCAGTGTTACAGATAAGTTCTTTCACAGTACATTATGCTGTCTTTGTTGTATGTAGGATTTCCACACCCATTATGTAGTGACATCTGTGTACACCTTCCATAAATAGTGGTAAACATTAAATGAATGTATGTGTGTGTGTGCACATAGTCAGATACATACTGACACACAAATTTACATTTGACAAGCAAGCATTCCATGATTTACTGCTGATGTGCTGTAATGATGCTGACAGGAGTGTTCTATGCTCCATAATGATCAGGGTGGTTGACATGCACCTGAGTTTCTTTATATGACATTTGCATGACAGCATATGTGTATTTGCTTTTAATTTTTAGCTTGGTTTCCTACACGTATTGATGTGACATGATTGCAAATTGCTGTGTATTTTTGTTTTATACATGCCCAGTTCTATGAACATCAGAAAACTATATAGCTATTTGACATACATTTTCCATTTGGTTCAATGGATGTCTGTGTGGCTTCAACAGCACCTAATGTGCTGTACATATGCATTTGCATTGTGTCAACTTACCTTGTCCTGCTTTACCATGATGTAGACCCAGGTTGTCCACCTCCCTCCCACCTTCATATTTGAATATATTTTTTTGCAGACATGTTTGCCTTTGTTAAAACTACTGACCATTGCCATGGATTAATTTGAGACAGTGAGCATGTGCCATAAGTATGGCCATTGTACAGTGCAGGACACGGGAACACAAGTTGCTGGCTAATACTTGCAATATGTCTTTTTCATTATACTTATGTGTTACCCAGTGTAGTTTTTTCACATCCATGTACACAAGCTGTTATATTCATTATACTGTACTGTTACTATTTTTAATGAATGTGTCATTGGTGTATGTATGTGCATTGACATTGATTTCTTGTATATTTTATTCATGCCACTGAGGGAGATACATACACATCTACACCTTTGTGTTGCCTTCAACATAGTATATATGTGTAACACGTACACATAATATTACATATTTGTTTGGGTCGTGTACATCTAGTTGTGTATGTAGCAATGTTTGTTGCTCTTCTGCAGTACTTCTGTTTGGTACTGTGCTCGGTTATTTGTCTTTCACATATATGGTCATAAGTTTGGTTCTGTCTTCTGGTGGAATCTGCCATTGTTAAACCTGCATTTGCTCATCTGTGATGTTGCTTGACTTTCATGTGCACTGCTGATGGGCTAATTGGATATGTGTATATTTATCTAATGTGTGCCACGATCTTACTTTTTTTACTCTGGAACACACATCTACCATTGGTCATACACATACAGGTATGTCTGCCACACAGTTTACAACATGTTGCAACATGATAGTGAATAGGTAGATACGTTTTTCTGCATTTCGCCATGGCTGGTATGCATCATCACCCTGTTTATCAACTTTCCATTACCTGTATTGTGCAGTGTGCTGTTTGTGTAACTTACCTTCCTTACTGTTTTTCAAACCTTACCTACGTCCATCTTGTGTTGTGCTATTTGTTCCATGGGCATACCTGCTGCAGTGACCTTCTCTTCCTCTTTCCCCATGTTTAGCTTTCCTTCTATTCTGAGACAAAAAAGGGGGTTATTCCACCAAACAAAAACTGGACATGCCCCTCTGACTTTCCTTCATGTTTTCCATGTCCAAAATTTCTCTTGTATATCCCTCTTCTTCACCTATAACCCACATCTTCTTTTCCATATTCCACTTTCCTTAAGTGTGTGCTTTACTTGTGTTCCCCACACAAGTCCCAAACCCATTGTAAACAAATGTTACCTATGGCAATGTGGCTATGATTGCCCTTTTTCTTTCTTTCTTTTTTTTATTAGAAAGTTTGCAGTTTCCATTAGAACTCCAAACTGATATATTTTAATGATACATGTATTATGTACATATCCGTAGTTGTCTCTGAGTTTACTGTAAAGAGTGATGTCAACATCTATATATGTATATGTATATATATAATATATATATATATATATATATATATATATATATATATATATATATATATATATATATATATATATATATATATATATATATATTTCAGTGTGTGTATATATATATATATATATATATATATATATATATATATATATATATATAGGTCTATTTCATAACATTGACATTTCATAATGTTGAATTTCATAAAAATTAGACCATAACATCGAAAATTCAAAACACTGAAAACCCAAAACGTTAAAAACTCAGAACATTGAAAGTGTTCTTCATAACATTGAAAACTACAGTGTATATGTAAATAACATTGTCTTCACCTATAACAGCACCTAACTAACAAACACACATTCTGCTACATTTCTGCAGGGGGCAAGCCCCCCCCCCCAGTAAATTAAATATAGCAACTCCAAGATAGCACCACAGTGGAAAAAAGTTAATTTCCTAACCAAACTGTGAGGCAGAGCCCCCCACATGGGGGTTGCAGGGGGGCTTGCCCACTGCAGAAATGTAATAGAAAGTGTGTTAGTTAGGTGTTGTTTTAGGTGGAGGGAATCTTATTTACTTGTGCAATGTAGCTTTCAGTCTTATGAAGCACACCTTCAGTGTTCTGAGTTTTCAGTTTTTTGGGGTTTCAGTGTTTTGAATTTTCAATGTTATGGTTTCAGTGTTATGAAATTCAACATTATGAAATTCCAATGTTATGAAGTAGACCCACACACACACACACACACACACACACACACACACACACATACATATATATATATATATATATATATATATATATATATATCAAGAGAGAGAGATAGTATTCAGACCAATTGATAGAGTTTTTAGATATTTGACTAAATATGGTAGAAAATAGTACTATATGTACTAAATTATATAGGAAAGAATGTTACCCATATGTGCATCACATGAGTATGCATCCGCAACATGTTTTTAAAAACATATTGAAAGGTCAGAGTTTAAGAACTAGTACATTACATAACAAAAATGAAGATTTTGAGATAGGGATAGGACAGCTGAGGGCTGAGTTTATTTCTAGGGGATACAGTGACCAGGAAGTTGATAGCATACAAGAAGCTGTTAGGTATTGCAGAGATACATCAGGAAAACCTTATTTTTCCTCATTTGATCCAGTTATTGACATGGACAAAACTACTGAATATACTCTATTTTTTGGTCTGACATATTCTAGTGATGAGAGGAAACTCAGAGACATTATATATAAATATTGACAAGTATTGCATACCGATCAGGATATATTTAGACTTGTGAGTGATAAACCCTGTTTTGGTTACAGGAATATGAAATCCCTGTGACACAAGTTATGCTATTCTAAAAATGTGAGACAACTGAGTGGTGGGACAACACAGCGTGGGACAAGGAAATGTAACACATGTTCCTTTTGTACATACATTGGTGAGTCCCTCATATTTATGCATCCACAGACTAACAGGAAGTTTTTTAATCTGTCTCTGGCAAATTACAACACCAAAAACTTAGTTTATTTGGCACAATGCAACAGCTGTCATTCATTCTACTTGGGCAAGACAAATAGATGCTTATGAAAGCGTATACGTGATCGCTTGTACTGCGTGTAGGGAAATGAACTACAGTGCAATAGCCAAACACATGAACATTTTTGGAGAAGAACATGGGTTTAGATTTTTAGGATTAGAAGTATTACAAGAAAGTGTCATGAGAGGTGATTTAGTAAATACCACCTACCAAGTTGAATTAAAGTATATTTTTAAACTTGGAGCACATTATGCCCCAGGTTTAAATGACAGTGTCTCCATAAAACCTGCTTTAAGAGCTAGATCTCTGAAAAAGAGATGAAGTTTCATATTTATGTAAGTATATCTTTAGATTACATAAGTATGTTAGATATGGTAACTTAGCAACCTTGAAGGCACTTTTGATTAATCGGCTATTCAATTTATGTTTTGTCTTTTTATACTGACAAGTTTAAATTGTGTATATGATCTGATGAAGCAATGTGCGAAAGTGCTTATCTCTGTTTTTTACTGAAAAAGTGTGTTTTATTAAGCAAGGCTTTTATACTTCTGCTGTGGGTTGCTTGACAAAGTTTTTACTGGTTTTGTACTTTGGTCTATGTTTCAGCAGCTTACCTTCTTAGGCAATATTTTTATCTACTAATTATTTATTTTTGTTTATCAGGATAGTCTGACTGAGCCTAGCCCCTCTTCAGCAGTGGCCCAGGAGGAAATGCTGCTGCAGTTTAAAAACAAAAGAAACAAAATTAATGTTGAAAATTATATATAATCACAAAGACCTCCTAGACGAAATAGACATAACAAATATCCTTAGCAGCCTCAAATGCACTCTTTCAAAACAACACCCACATCAACACATAGCACTATCTCATGGAGCCTGTACATCTAAGCCCATAAGGCAAGCCACCACACAATCCAACATTCTAGTCATTGGAGACTCCATCATGAGACACACTGATGTCCCTCTCACCAGGCTGAGTAAGAAGAAAGTCATGGTCAGTTGCTTATCAGGGGCCAGGATCCATCACATTACACATGCACTCAGGTCACTGGACCACAATTACCAGTAGGAGTCAGCCATAGTTCTTCTGGGAGTAAATGACCTGAGACATACCACCCTAGACTATATGAAGAGAGAGAGATTATGGAGCTCTTGGAATATGTGTCACAGGCTGGTATGAACTTAGCACTGAGCAGCATTTTACCTCCTCCAGGGATGATGCCACAATATGAACTAAAGACAATTGACTTTAATAATTGGCTTAGTTTCTGGTGTTATTCTGAGGGGGTGCAATATCTGTCAGCATAGAAGGAGATGGTCAGCAGACCATGATGCTTTGCCAGGGATGGTCTGCACCTTTCCCATCTAGGCTGTCAAATATTAGCTAAAACATGGTCTTCCCCTATAGTGCCTTTTTTAGGCAATGCCAAACTGAAATTACTTCCAACATAGGAAATCAAAACCAAGAATACATAAAGGTATTACTACTCAGTGCTAGGAGTATAAGCAAAAAGCTTCACTCTCTAGAAGCTGTCTTTACCATGGAGAATGCTGACATCTGTGCAGTCACTGAGACTTGGTTTAAAGCCATGGAAAGCACACCAACAGTCCAAGGATATAATGCGTTCCACACATTTAGGCCAGCTACTTCACAAGAAGGGACTAAAGGTGGAGGTGTCTCTATTTATATCAAAAATAAATATACTTCAAGGCTGGTCAAACAGGAAAATGCACTTGAGCTGCTCAATGTTCAAATTACCATAGGCAAAATACAATACCACTTCCTTGCAAGCTATAGGAGGTCCCTCTCCATGACCTAGGAAACCCATACCATGTATTTAAACTTATTAGAAACACTAATCATCCAACCCAATACCATATTCATGGGTGACTTTAATTACCCCTCTATTAACTGGGAATCCTATACAACACCAAACATATATGCACAGAGATTCCTGTATTTTGTGAGCACAAACTCCATGGACCAGATAGTCAGTGCAGCAACCAGGGGCACACCCATACTGGATCTTGTCCTCACTAATATGGGAGAATGCTGCACACCCTCTACTGTAATGCCTTCCCTGGTGAGGTCAGACCACATAATTGTTTCCTTTGAAGTAAAAATAAAACCTGGGCCCCCAGATAAACCTGGAATATTCAGGAACTATTCTAAAGCTAACATCCTGCTATTAAGTGAGAACCTGGCAAAATTTCCAGCCCCCATAAACCCTGAGAACATTGCTGCCTATGCAAAACTGTCCACAGAAACCCTGTGCAGGCATGTTAGTAGCTGCATAGAGGCAGCTGTACCCACCAGGATGAAGTACAGAAGTAACTCAAAAAACAAGCCACCCAGGTAGAATCACAAAATCAATAGGCTGTATAACAGGAGGAAGAAACTCATGGCAAAAATGAGGAGGTGCAGCAACCGGCAGGATAGAAGCACTCACATCAAACTAAACAAACAACGCAGAGGACAAAGTCTACCAAAGCCAAACTTGAGGTAGGTTTGGCCTCTCAGGCCAAGGACAACCCCAAAGCATTCTTTAGTTATGTCTGCACTCTGCAGCCTTAAAGGTAATACACAATTGTGTGCAGAGCTTATTGTAAATGGAGTTACCTATACTGAGCCAGAAGATATAGTAAACCTCCTGGCTGATAAATTGAGCTCCAACTTTACAACACTCTCCCTCTCAACCTTCCCTCAGGAAATAGCATCAAATAAAACTCACCCTACTATCACTAGTAAACAGGCCCTTAATGCTCTCACTAAGACCAAGAACACTGCATCAATGGGCCCGGACAATATCACAGGATGCCTTCTATATAGCATAAAACATGACCTATCATGGCCTCTGGAATTACTGTTTAACTGTAGCCTCCAAAGAAGCTCTGTGCCTCATGAATGGAGAAAGGCAGCAGTCATCCCTCTGCACAAAGGTGGGCCATCTACAGACCCTGGAAACTACAGACCCATAAGTCTCACTAGTCTTATATGTAAACCCATGGAAAGAATTATCATAGAGATGATCATTAGATATATAGTAAACCTCCAGACAATGGACCCAGCCTAGTTTGGTTTTGTCAAGGGCAGATCATGTCTACTCAACCTGGTGGACTTCTTTGAGAAGGTCACCAAAGTAATGGATGAGGGAAAATGGTTCACAGTACCTATCTTGACATGGCCAAGACATTTGACACAATACCCCACTCATGCATTGTTGACAAACTCAAGAGGTTAGGTACAGACCCATATGTCACCTAGTGGATATCCAACTGGCTCACAGATAGGACCCAGGAAGTTAGAACTGGGGATTCTACCTCTACCACGAGGCCAATCATAAGTGAAGACCCTCAAGGATCAATCCTTGGATCGCTCCTTTTTGGCATTTACTTCTCAGAATTCCCACTGCGTCACTCACTCAAAACATAAAAAGCATTCATCAAAAATACCTGTTTAAAAAAGAACTTAAAATTTTTCTTCAGAGTACATGGTCCTGCCCATGTCTAACCTGCACTTGATCTAGTCTCTTCTCTTATCAACTTTAACTCCTTTTCCCTATTATACTATTTACTTCCTTGTACTTGCCTCATATACATTTATACCTCCCTCTACCCTCACTTTCATAGCATATATATTCATATATATCTTTATTAAAAAAATTGATTGAATGGTTTATCTATTTGTATGTACTTCATGTGTGATATTCTCTAGGCCTGTCAATTGTTATTTAACCTACTCTATGTACAGATATTCTCGGACTGTTAATTTTCTTTTTATGTTTCATGGTAGCTTTAATTTTTTACTCATTTTTATTTTTGATTTGATTTTTATTGTAAAAATATGTAATATTCTGGAGCTTTTCTCCTCAGGTCTCCACTAAAAATGACCCCCTGGCTCGGTTTATCTAACCCGGTTAATAAATGTCAATACATAAATAAATAAAGAAGTCAAGGCCAATGTCAGTGGCCTCTGGCTGACTAAATTTGCAGATGATTGCAAATTAGGAGCTTTCATTGAATCTCACATTGACACAAATGTTCTCCAGGAGGGGGTGACATAGACAAACAACTGATGTCAGAGCCATGGACTAAAACTAAATGCTAAGAAATGCATAATAGTATCCTTTGGGAAGCCATCCATCCCTGGTAACTACCATATTGACAACAGACCCCTTAGAGATAACCCAGTAGTCAGAGACTTAGGGAAACACATAGATAGTAATCCAGCCTTTGACCATCACGTGTCTGCAGTGGTGAGGAAATAATTTTATATTGCACAACTTATAAACAAAGGTATGGCATCTAAGTCCATGAAAGCCATTGTTCCACTGTATTTGGCATTCAGCAGACTTATCACTGAGTACAATCCCACTTTGGTATATACCTAACCAGGCATATCCAACAACTGTTACATCCACAGAGGTTCCCAACTGAAAGAATACAGGGCATAAGTAAAATGTCCTATGCAGACTGTCTCCAGGCCCTGTCCCTGTATTCTGTCTCCAACAGGCTTTTTAGGGGAGATCTATGCCTGGTATACTGGGCATTGTCAGATCTCACTCTGATGGACCTCTTGCAAATCCACAAAACAAACAGCACCAGAATTACTTGTTCTAAAGACTTAAACTTTGCTTGTGATATAAATAGGACCTGTTGGAGACTTAGGTATGTATCCTAGCGACTACCCCATCTATGGAACAGACTCCCCATCCATGTGAAGCAGAGTTCCTCCCTAACCCAATTCAAGTGCAACTTGGACAACTGGATGGGAAACAGGAAAATCATCCCTGGTTTGGCACCTGTGTCTCTAAAGGACACAGGTAATCTGGAAATGGTTCATCTCCCTGGCCCATGCAACACTTATCAAAGGTATCAGAACTTTTCTGCATGGCTAGGCTTAAAAATGCCCTTGTGGTTGTTAGCCTAGTAAACACCTATGAACCTATGGACCTGTATGTTTATATAGCAGGTGTAATGAGCTTATCCAGAGGCATATGGTTCTTATGGAGAGAGACCACACTTTCGTTTTAAAGGCTATGTGAAGCACTCTTGTGGAGTACAGGAGTTATGGGGAGTTCCAGTGAGATGTTAGCCTGGAAGAGGAGATTACAGTTAGGAGATAGTTGAAGAGGGCGGGGAAGCTCACAATGATAGGCTGAAAAGCGATACTTAGGATCTAGTTGATCAAAGAAGAAGAGTGTTGGAGATTTAGTTAGTTATGGATTTATATCATCTTTTATGGGTTAATTGATTTCTCTAGGGGCTGAGCAAAAGCAGGACCAAGTGTTCCTCAGATTTTATTTTAGTTGCTGTTTGAAGGTTTTGAGGTTATTGGCTAGTCTTAATAACTATGGTATGGTGTTACACATTGTTGAGACATGCCAGGAAAAGGGGGAATTACCTGCTAAGATGTTGGATCTAGTTATGTTCAGTAAATGTTGTGTCCTGAATGCAGGGTTTATTTTATTGTTTCATGTACTTTTGTTTTATTTTATTTATATTTGTTTACCAGGATAATGTAATGATCTCCATGGGCCATTTACAAGTACAGCCTAGGTTAATATGATCACATAAGAACATAGAAAAGCATATTTAAAGACATATGTGCTTAAAACATATATACAGATTTACTGATGTGTGTGTATTGTAGGACAGTTTAGACCAAGGTTGGACATTTTCCGCAATGTACATGAGAATGTGAACCAATATTATTTGGGAGTAATTAAGGCAGTAAGGGAGTTCTGCCCAATAGAGATAATTTAGCGCTAGGCACTGATGGGATATGTGGGGAATAGTGGTGGCAAATTTAGCAATTTTGCTGTTGGTCTGCTCTAGTAATTGAGGTTGAGTGGTTAAAGGTTGATGAAGGTGGGGTCGTCATATAGAAAGGCAGAGAGTAGGTATGCAGTGACAATTTGCTTTCTTGCAACCTCTGTTAAGTAGGGGTTTATCCTAAAGAAAATGATTAGCTTTTAGAGGTTTTCTATGGCTTCTTTTAAGTGGAGGTCAAATTCTATGTTTTCACCTTTAGTAACTCCTAGTAGTTTGGTTTGAGAACTAATTTTATTGTGGTACTATTAGAAGAAGTGAGTGAAAAGAGGGCATTCTTGTTGTTGCATAACCTGGGTGTTTTTTGGGGGTGGGTTCAATAGGAGTTGTAAGCTGTGTAGCCATGACTCAACAGAGAGCAGGGAGTCATGCATTCATTGCTTTAGTATGTCTAAAGTTTAGACAGGGCAAACCAGTTTAGAATCATTGGCATACTGTATGATGTAGTCATGTTTTCTAGCTTTGTGTAGGTCTTTTATGAAAATGTTTAACAGGAGTGGGCCCAGGATGGAACCTTGAGGAAAGTCCACATGTGTGGGCAGAAAGGAGGAGATCTCAAAGTGCCATTTAATCCAGAAACATGCCCCAGGATTCATGAAGCTCAGCGCAAGGACAGTTTTAGCCTTGCACTGAGCGTCCTCACTGCAGATGGTGCAGCAGCGCCATATGAATATGTATGAGAACGTGCCACCACAACCTTGACATGCACAGGAAACGTGTGTGAGTGCAGGGGGCATGTACAAGTTCTCTACGGAGGTGTAAACATGCCCTGACACTTGCAAAACCTACTATGCTTACTAGTAGAGCCCACCCCTAATAGTAAGTCAGTAATTCAGTGTCCGTGGATACCGAAATGTATGCTAAGCATGCAAGAGTGTCAACAAACAGTGAAATAAAATCGAAGTAGTAAACGCATAAGCACATAGTGGAATGTTGAGCCCTGTCCCTAGAACTTTCACAATTAGATTCTCTGCCCCTGTATCCCTATTTTACATTCGAATTGCTGCGATATCTAAGGTGTAAGCAAAGTGCAGCATGTCTGTGTGTTGCTGCCCTCTGCCGAGCATAGCTTACACATCATATTCATTCAAATAGAGAAGAACATGCGGAATCAACGTAAGTGTCAATAGTGTAGTGTTTAGAGCATCTGCCTAAAAAAGAGGCATTCACGGTTCGAGCCCAACAATAGCACATATCATTTTCCATGTGGAATGAATGTCGTTGTGCCATAAAACTGACATAAGAGTATCGCATGAGATATTTAACTTAAATATCATTCAAGCAAAGTGGCATGGTCATAATGAATAAGGTACTAGTAAGCAGGTGTAAGCACAAATAAGCAGCAGTAAACACATATAAGTACCAGTAAGCAAGTCTGAGTGCACTTGTGTGGGTCTAAGCAGTGCCCAGCATAGGAAATGTATATAAGTATATACAGATATATAATATACACATAAATATATATATATATATATATACATACATACATATATATATATATATATATATATGTATATAAAATATATCTATGAAGAAAGAACAACGTAACAATAAAGCATACAAAAGGAATGAGAAGGGAATCAACAGCAACCCCAGTATTATATAGCGCTGTCAGCGTATGTCATATCCAGCCTGGCAGGATTGAGCAAAGCACTGCTACTCACACCACAGGCTGGATATTACCAGTGGGAATAACATTTTTGATTTGCTAAGTCTACCTTACGCACAGAAAGTAGTCTCTGGTGGGACTACCCAAAAATTGATAGGATGATTGGCCATCCGACCATTACACAAGCAAGGGCAGGCATGTTCAAGGACTAAATGGGTGGGAGAGCCTGGGAATACATGGGTTGGGACAGCATACATGTAGGGCCCCTAACGCTCGGGAGAGGGCAATGTATGGAGGTGTGTCATGGCTGCGATAACAAGTGGACAATGGATGGTATGCATGTATTTTGAACACGGGTGGGTTGGAGGAACTATGGGTATGAAATTATGGAGCCAGGCATGCCAGGGTTGGATGGGCTGGTTCTAATTGGACTATAGGTTGTGCAGAAGAGGGATGGGATGAAACTGCTAAAACGCAGAAGTGTGTACAATGGCCAAAGTCAGTGCTGTGCTGAAAATAATCAAATGCGAGGACTTCCCCACACTTGGAATCATTCCTGTGATCTGTCTGCTATGGCAACACCAATTACTAAACCGCTCTATTTGTAAAAAAAATATGCCAAACACATACATAATTAGGCTCTCATGTTTAAGGTGTGCGTTACCACATAGTCATACTTATTCATTTATTGTAGTGTCATGTTAACGGGAGTAAGAATATAATGAAGTATAGAGTCTATTTATGACATAAACACATGCGTGTTCCATGTGGGACAACCCCAAAATTGCAAATAGTATTCTTTTGGTTGTTCATGTCACCAATGTTTGTGGACTAAACATTTGGGAGTTCTGAGGATACGTGGAGTGAGTCAACCAATGGAATGGGTCTATAGGAGTAGGGAGTGGCCAATGTGTAGTGGTTTGGTTACACCGTGAATCCGACTAGAGAACTGATGACTGCAGTGTTAGGGAGGTGTTAGGGTGTGTGTTTGGGAAACCAGGAGCCATGGGTGTATGGGTATATATGCAAATGAAGCAGCAAAGCAATAGTGTATTGGTTAGAGCAACCGCCTAATGAACAGACATTCCCGTACTGAATCCCACTGTATCACATACCATTTACCATTGGTAATCGGTACATGAACATATTGTAACATCTGTCCACTGTGTAACCTGCAAAATATCAATTAAAAGTTAAATGGAGTGAAGTGTCAGTGTCATAATGAATAAGGCACTAGTAAGCAGGTCAATGATATATAAACACCAGTAAGCATGTGTAAGTGTGTTTGTGCGGGGTATGTATTGCTTTACAGACACACACACACACATTATATATATATATATATATATATATATATATATATATATATATATGTGTGTGTGTGTGTGTGTGTGTGTGTGTGTGTGTGTGTGTGTGTGTGTGTGCGTAGATATACACAGATATACAGCTATGATAGGAAACAGCACACAAGAATGACATATGTTCACAGGCTATGCCAATGGAAGTGAGGAGCCCAAGCAAGAAATATGAAACACGAAGTATGACCTTCCACCCCCCCCCCCAGCTGGATACAGGAAACATACACACAAACACTGTTTCCCAGACCACAGGCAGGATACAACCGGGGGAGGTACACAGTGCACCTGTGAACTCTACTTTTGGAACACAGACAGGAGTGTCCTTTGCGGGACACCCCAAAAATTGCCAAGACCAAAAGAAGGTGATAGACCGACCATTCTGGCTGGGGTATATACATACTCGGTATACAAGGGTGGGAAACCCTGATGACCCATGGGCCGAGAAAATTGTATGAAATGGGTCCCGTGAAGTGGAGAGTGGGCAGCGTGTAGTGGTGTGTCCAGAACAGACCAGGACCCAGAGTAAGGATGAGTGTTGTTGAGGAGGCGCGGGTGGGGAAACTATGGGTAGCTACTAATGGGTCTAGGTGTGCAGGTGTTGGCTGATGTGGGCCGATATGGACATCCCTAGGGATGTAAGTGAATGTTTTCATTGGGCAGAGGCATTGCCCAATGAGCAGCCACACCCACTACGAGTCTCACTGCAGCAAAGTGTAATCTATATGGCAAGGAACGGAAGATGTATATATGTAGAGGTATGTGTGTGTATATCTACCCATAGTGACATAGAGATAAGCCTCTCCCTCTCCGTAGTACAAATGTATACATAGAGAGACAGAATACAGATACATACCCACATATAAATATATACATATGCAGACACCTATAGACCCATATGTTGTGAGATATATATATATCTATATATATATATATCTATATATATATATCTATATATATATATATATATATATATATATATATATATACATATATATATATAGACAGCAAAATATAAATATACATGTATGCATACATATGCAGATCTATCTGTATATAGTAATGTAAATATATATATATATATATATATATATATATATATATATATGTGACTGTACATGTACACATGTATATATAGCTAAGATATGATACAGCAGTTACAAGTAAGATATGTTCACAGGCCGTGCATATGGGGGTGAGGGGTCAAATAAACAAACACACGTAGCATGAACCCCCCCAGCTAGGCCTGTGAGACATACAGATACACAATATAGGTAAACACACCACTGCTTCCCAGACCACCAGCAGGATACTAACAGTGGGAGACACCTGCCAGGTCTAATCTTGAAACATGGACATTGATGTCCTTTATAGGACACCAAAAATTAATGATCGGAGGCAATCCCAGTAATGACTTATCAAACCAGGCTGTAGATGTACATGGACTAGTAGGTTGTGCAAGCCTGATAACCCATGGGTCGACACAACATACAACATGTCTCCTGACACCGGGAAAGTGAGCAGTGTGTAGTGGTGTGTTTATACCCCACCTGCACCCAAAGTAAGGATGAGTGCTGTAGAGGAGTGGCAGGTGGGGGAACTATGGGTATGCAATTATGGGCCTAGGCATGCAGGTGTTGGCTGGTGCAGTTATATTATGACCACCCCAGGAATGTAAGTAATATTCCAAAATGGTCATAGCTGATGAGCATATCCATTGGACAGGACATAAACCATTGGGGGAACAAATAGGGACCATACCTCTGCACTGACCCCAATTTCCAGGGACATCCCTGATTTTGACTCATTTTCTAACTCTGTCCCACTTAATCCCTCCTAAAACTAGTAACATTTAGAAGAAAGGTAGTGAATTACATGTAATGAGTAACAACAACAATTAAGAGTTATAAACATCATTTATCTCAGAAAATGTGTATGAATTCATATGCTCTGAGTTTGAGAATGTGTCAGGTTAATACCATCAATAATTTAAATGTGTCCCTGATGTTGTTATGCCATGTCCCTGATTCAGTTTGTATTTTTCCCCAATCGTATCAGAGGTCTGATATGGACAGAAATCACATATTCCACTGACAACCTTAGAAAGATGATAGAAAATTAGGTATGCAGTAGCATGACTCAGCTGAAGGATGTGGGTTCCAAATCTCAGTTACTTGTTTGTATTGAAGTGTATCTGTTCCCATGTATTAGCCAGATGGGTGCAGATTGTAAGAAGAACACACCAATAATATGAATCAAACTCTGGACAGGTAGCAGATTCTGTACAGTCGAATGACATGCTGTCGCCTAATGGGCAGCCATTCCCAATACTGTAGGCATGTAATCCAATGTAATAGGCATCACAAGGTAATATCGTAGTCCTCACTCCCACCCAGGGGTGTGAGTGTCAGATGCAAACACCAAATGCAGTGCATTTGCAAGTGCGGGAGCAAGCGAGTGTAAGCCTGTTTGGCCGCCAGTATGTGAGTATTACACTGGAAAAGCAATGTAGAGTCTAACTGAGTGTAAGAAACTGTAACCAGAGGTTAGCATTGCTTAGCACCGTGCAAACCCATGCACACCCGCTCTCAACTGTTTTAATGTGCATTAATCACACCATATCCAATGGCCTTGTTTTGCCCAGCAACAAAATAAATGGCCTCTGCATGGCTTGAAACCAGGACCCTGTACATACAGCTATTGTGATTTACCACTAAGCCATGGCAGATATGCATACATCAGACCTTATCACAAACATATCATCCAGCGCAGTCATTCATCAGTATAGGAAATGTATTCCATCATGTAGATGTATGTGTGAGTGTTTATGTCCAGCATATAGATACATACATATATACAGATAGATCAGGAACACCCCATGTGACAACAAAGTATTACAAAGGAATCAAAAGGGAAACACCAGAAATGCCTGTATTATGTAGTGGTGTTGTCCTATGTAATATCTAGACTCCCTCAGACAAACATGTGTCATTCGTACACGCAAGCATTTGTACATTGGCCATATACATCACTCTGTGCATGTTTTTTACATTAACACAAAAGTTCCTGTCCAATCATTATGTGAGAACAGTACTCTTGCAAGGTGCTGTGTGCGACATCATCATCATGATAAAGGTAAATGGGGTAAAAATAGAAGGACCGGTAGTGTTGTGTGTACAATGGTGTCATCTGCATCACGTGTACCTGGAACATTTAGGAGTCATGTGCATACTAGGATCGCACGCCTGAGAGACAAGGGTGAGGATAACTGGAGTATATTGTAATGCATATTTAAAGGGTTACATGTGTTCAGTGGACACGTGTGTGAAATGGACAGCTATGTATGGGGCAAATGTTCTAGGAACCGATTGGCCTTTTGTTTCCGTAGGGTGAGAGTGGGATGTGGGGGAAGGAGAGTAGGTATGCTCTTAGAGGATAGGTAGGGTAGGATGACAGGCAAGACAGCATACAGGGTCAGTATATGACACATGTGGGGGAATACACCTCAGATGGGGAGGGGTGTTCGGCATTCACAAGCCCATGAGCACCCAGATGGAAACAGTGGTACGGAGGTCCCCAGCCATGGGCAGCCACCACTGCACCAAAACAGCTGCAAAGGTGGCAGTGCTGGGTGCTCTCTAGGAGGGGCAGCCTCACCCTGTAAATGTGACACTCTGCCCTTGAGCTGGCGTATCTGGCCTCAAAACCCCTTAACGAGCCCCCTGCGCACCACATCCAGGACTGTATGACAGCGGACATGTTCCTGTCTGGACCTGCTCCCAGGGGGAACAAGCCCCATCCTCAGTGGCGGTACCACCAGAAAGTGGTGCAGAGCCAACAGAGGTGGAGGTCCAAGGCTGGGCCCCAGATGTGCTGGTGCCTGGTGCCATGACCAACTGAAGTGGGACAGGAGATTCTGCCGGGACCTCCAAACCCATACAGCCTATGGTGTTGCAGTTTAAACACAGATATGGCTTAGTAATAGTCAACAGCATTCAGGATTACTTACAACAGCATGCATAGATATGACCAGCAACCCAACACAACAGATGGTATACATTTGCAGAGGGAGAACAACACATGCATATATACTGCATGACATCTGTACAAAGTGTAGAAGACTTGTGACTCCAGCTATGAACAGTTGCCCATTATTGGCATGTCACTGAGAACCCCAGACAGTGTTTGTCATACCACTGTTTTATGTGACATATATCCAGTCAGGGATGCAATGGCAGTAACTCATCACTATCACCATGTAGTGGCTGCAATCCACACACTATGCTCCTGCTTTTCACAGATGTGTGTTCAGTAAGTAACACAGGAAACAAATGGTTCCACACACTGACCAGTCCACAGATGGCCCTACATGTGGGAGTCCCTCACAAACAAAGCACTGTCTTGTCAGTTTTAAAACATGCAGAATAGCCATTACCACACACAACTTGTTAAACAGGCAGTAGTCTCAATGAAGCATAGCTACATTTACATGCTGTAGTCATGTCTGGCACATCAACCTCTTGTCTTTAAGCTATTCCCCACTGTGTATGTTGTTTGAGGAACATCCAGATATCATCTGTGATGCCGTTTACCAAGCACCAGATACAGGTACCACTCACAGCGACTGTCATGGGCAAACACCAACATGATGTTCCTAGATATTGTACTGTGTTTTTCATGTGAATGGCTATGGGAACATCATCACAGCTGTTCCACATGCAGTCAGCTAGAGCAGGACTGCAATAGGTGCAGATGCCATCACCTGATCATGACCATAACTTACAATACACAAGCTGCTGCTGAGCAGGTGTACACCTTCACATCCACCAGAGAGTGTGTGGGAGGGACAGACAGAGGCAAAGTACATCAGAGAAAGGCTTGGAGACTAAAACTTCAGCATTGTCTGTCACACACCTACCAGTACAGGAGTTCATACCCCTGACTGACTAGTCATTACTATTACAAGTGCATGCAGTTACTCCATGTGCCACAAAGCTGACATGTTGGTGTGCTGTAAGAACATATCTGTGTGTTGGTGAGCGACATCTACAACAGAGATATGGTAGACATACATTAGGTGTAGCACACATGGCTGTCCACATGAACGGATGTCATTGTCAGCACAACCACACTCTCTAATGGACTCACATTGACACTCTTTGCCAGGCCCACAAATACACTCCCAAACTACTTAGTTTGCCACACTGCAGTAATGCACAAGTACTACATGCACTACAGGGGATATCCGGAGGTTCTATGGGCTAGGGCATGTGAACATGTTTGACATCTATCGGTATGTCAATCGGAGTTATACTGGGAGTGACTGTAAACACAAGGTTCCAGTACTGACATGAATGTGTGCATTGCTTAATGGGTGTGTAGTGGTTGGCTGTGCAAGATGGCTGTAGAAGGCTGGGTGAGGGGTAATCCTTGGCATCACACCACCCAACAATGGTGTGCAGTGTGCTACATGGGTGTAGTGTCTGCAATGTCCCACACAGATGGGTATTGTATGAACTGTCCTGACATCCTGGTTACCATTGTATATAGCCATAGCTTTGCAATGCATGCCATGTCTGTGTTTGATAGTCCTTGACATGGACATTGCCTGGGATGTGTATGTCCCACAATAATGTACAGCGACATGTACAGGTGTACTTGGTTTGGCTGGCACATGTTGTGCACACAGACTGTTATCCTACGATATGCCAATACTGGCCTGGTGTGGCAGAACCTGCTTATAGTCAGCAGGTTGACACTGCACATGCATTGATAGCATGATAAAGGTATTCCTTGGTGTCAGTGGCATTGGTCCATACAGGGCACATGTGTAAGGCATTGTGTGGCCTCTGTGGATCACATTTGATGGCACCACATATGTTGCAGGCATCCAGAGGGGAACATACTGAAGGCACATTGTCTGCAATTATGTGCCTATTGTACTGCTGTACAGGGTGCCATGCCCTCTGCAGCCCACTGCAATCACACCATGCCTACTATCTGTCATCAATGTGCAGGGTACTAGCAACATAGCGGGATATTTTAGGCAAGTGTGTTTGTGTATGACACATGGGTTCAGGATGTATTCCAGGTAATAGTAGGGTTGCATACTTTGTTCATAGGTTCATAGGTTCATAGGTTGGTACTAGGCTATCGGCCCTAGGGCCTATGCAAGCCTAGCCATAAAAATTCCCTGGATATTTCTTCCCACAATATTTACTTCTCCAGGCCCCTGTCTAGCAGGGTGACTGACATGATCCCAGGGGTGAATTTCCTATCTCCCATCCAATCATCAAGGTTCCTTTTGAAGAGGGCCAAAGAGGTGGTCTGCTTGATATGTATGGGCAGTCTATTCAGATATAGT
>NC_056733.1:318983691-319066191 GCF_019279795.1 Protopterus annectens
GGATATTGTTATGTGCATGGATAGTTACCTGGGTCTTCCAATTATCTCTGCTTTCATGCTGCTAACCTGTCAGATGAATACTAATGCTATGTATCCTGTCATTGAATATTGTAATTGCCAAGAGGCATAACTACTGTTTGCATAACATAACAGAACTGCTATGTAGAATAGAATACAGATCTGCCTAGAATACTGCACATTACACAGTTATTGGCACAATATCCTACAATGCACACCATATTTGCACAGTAAGCCCACCTTTAGCATGTTCAACTTACTTATACACCTATACATATGTCGACTGTTACAATATATCGACATATACTATCCCCTGTTATAGCACATACTTGTTGGACCAATCCTGACACTGACAGTGGCTGGAAGTGAATTGGTGGGTTTCAAGCCCATATCATCCCTTGTGGTGTATGTGGAGAGTGCCGTGTGACCTACAGCAGTACACACATAGAATACTACAAGCATTACTACTACTCAACAATACATCACTACTAGATAGCTATTTCCACTATATGCACTGATTACACTGTAATTCTTACAGTACAGGTACTACATACACAGACATACTACATGCTATACATTCCATCTTAGTAATTTGAGGTGTTAATAATTAGTGTAATACTCGTTTTCGGTTCGTCTTTCAATGTTTTGTACTGTCCTACAGGTAGAAACAGATGGTTTGAATGTGTGACAAGGCAACCTTTTATAGTTACAGACAGTGATGTCAAATTAAAGGGAGGCTGCAGAAGACAGCTGAATGGGTGTTGCCAATGGGAAGGGGTGTGGCCAACTAGAAAGGGGAGGAGCTATGCTCAAAACCCCAAAAACTGGAACTTTAATTAAATACGCTGCCCTGCTGCCCTCGGTGCCAAACTGTCATTATGAGAGTCCAATCAAGACAAAAGGAAGTGTAGAAGAAAAAATATTTCAGTGCATTGGCTGCTTGACAGCTTACTTAATATCTAGATGGAAACAAAAAGATTGTGAGGCATGAAAAAATAAATTACTTTTTAAATACATTACTGGAATGTCAGTCAAAATCAAGTATAAGAAAAACAAGCAGCACTCAACTCAAACCACGTATGCTTGCACTGAAGTTCTAATTATAATTTATATTCAGCTTTATAAAAGTACCAAGTAACATGCTGAAAGTAGCAATATCTGTGATACCCCCACTTGTAAAAATGTTTCTTATCCAAAAAAGACCTGCTGCCTGACAACTGTCTACTTTTTTCATGGGCAAAACATGATCAAAGTAAAAAATGAACAGCAAACAAGAAACACAAGCTCAAGATAAATTGCTTAAAGGATTACTGCACAGGTTATGGACCACACATGATATATTGGCATTCTGCTTAGTTTACAGGCAAAGCCTGCAAAGATGACTGCAAGTCAACTTTGTCATCACAATGAACAAAACATGCTGGAGGGATAGGTTCGTGACCCAGAGACTCCCCATACTCTGAAATAGACTGCCCATACATGTCAAGCAGAGCACCTCCTTGGCCCTCTTCAAATGGAACCTTGGCGATTGGATGGGAGATAGGAAATTCACCCTGGTGATCACGTCAGTCGCCCTCCTAGATGGGGGTCCAGGGAAATAAATACTGTGGGAAAAAATATCCAGGGAATTGTTATGGCTAGGCTTGTATAGGCCCTAGGGCCAATAGCTTAGTACCAACCTATGAACCTATAAGGTAATGAGTTTGTTTTAAATACTATAATCTTGTCCTTTATTACAAATACTGTCATATGCTTTTGAATACACAAGGCTTATACATTATCTAGTTATGTAAGTATTCTCTGCATGGCTACAACAAAAAGGCTTTCAATGTTGGTAATTCTTTAACAGTATGCTTATAAAAGCTTACTTGCATCTTACAATCTTACCTGATGGTCATTAAAGCATTGCTATTGAAACACAGAGCATCAGGCACTTTCTGAATAACAAGAAGCATAAATCAACAGTATAAAAATATGACAGAAAACCAAAACATTCTACAAAATCAAGGCCAGATGAAAAGCCACTGTAGTACTTGGGTCTACCTTGGATGGGGGGATACTCTGCACATTTACATTGCATAACTGCTCCTTGCCTTGGTTAGACACATCCAGAGTCACTACATCGGGGAGTGGGGTGCAACAAGTTTGTCACAATTTGAAATGTCTCTGGCTGACTGTGATGGCCCTGACACATTTGTCATACCTCTAAACCTCAGAGCAAGAAATCTGGACAAAGCCATACATAGAAGTGGGACAAAGCCCCCAAAATATGGACAATATTTAAATATTGCTCTTATAACCTAAGAAAGATAATAGAATAGTAGGTATTGTATTTGTATGAATTTTCTGAAGGGTATGAAATCTGAAACTCAAATGTTTGTCATTATTTTCTAACTAGTTTTTAATGATTTGCCACTAATTTGCCAGAAAACCACAATTTTATGAAAAATGGACCAAAATGTGATGCAAAAATATAAAATAGCCACACGATACAGCTGGGAACCTGTCAAAGAAGGGATGCTTTTTTTAATATCAGTACTGTTAACTTGAGCAGCTGACAAAATACATGAATCTGTATGCATTTCTGAAATAAAAGTAATCTATAACTCTGATTATTACAATTATTTATTAATTGTAAACCTTCCATGTTTTCTTCCAAAATTATCATTTTGCAGAGGGATTATTAGGGGGAGGGCAACATTTTGAGCCAAAATCAGGGACAGTTGAGAGGTTTGGATATGCCTAATTCTAGAAAGCAATTTATTTGCACATACCTCTCAACCTGTTAATGCCGGAAATCTGGACAAGGCCACATATATTGGGGGAACATACAAACAGTACTAAAATTGCTTTTGTATAAACTTAGTTGATAGAATAAAGCAAAAATCTATTAATTCTGTAAAAATCTAGATAGTTGAGAGGTATAGTTCAGCTGGGGCTGTCTTTGAGTTTGCCGCCCTTCCCCCTCACAAAATCATGGTCAAAAGGAGCCCCCCGTAGCAATTCCAATGTCCCATTACCTGGCTATTTACCATAAGCACTGTAAATGTGCATACTGCTTTACTTCTACAATGATTTGGATTTCAATTGAAAGTTTTATTTTGCATTTTACTGCACAAACAATAAGGCATCTACTAAACAAAGCAATGCAGTCTCACAATGAAAATAGACTTAGCATTAAAACTTCTCTGCCCTTAAAACTCACATTCATTGAAAGAAATGTAGAATATAAACCTCTGGACACACCACGAGAAGTTCAAGTACTTTTATTGAATAAAACGATATATAAGATAAGCGCTTTCACGTGCTGAATGCGCACGCTTCTTCAGATCTCAATTGTATCACAAAGTGTTAGTCCTTTTAAAATAATCATTAGCCTATAACAAAGCTTTCTCAATCAGAGATATAATTACCAACATAAAATAAAAGAAACATGATGCTTCATTAGTAGCATTGCGTCGTCTTATAGAGTAATTCATCTTTTCACTAACATACATTCAAATTAACCTGAAGAATATTTATATTGAATTGCATATAGCAGATGCCTTTGTTCAGTCATAATTATACAGACCTTTTTAGCTTCTTAAAAGACATTCATCTCCGGTCATCTGTTATATTATTAAGAAAGCATGAAACTGCTTCCTTTGTAAAAATAATTATATCAAATTTCACCAGCATAACCACTCTTCATTCATAAATATATGAAAGATGTTAAACTTTATGAAAGTATATAAAACAATCAACACTTATTCACAGGCTACTAACAGATGAAAAATAATTCATGATTTATAAAGCCTTAGCCGATTTCTGTAGTGCTATGCTACTATGTCACATACTAAAATTTCTAGTAGATTACAATTAAAAACATAAATTTAACCTTGACATTTGACTTAAAATTCCTCAAACACTTCGATCAAACCAAAGACAAGTAATAACCGATCTGTGGCTTGTATAGACATCAAGATATATAAGTATACATTCAACGCTTATCGTTGAATGGTTCTTTCATTTAAAATATTAAATATAAAACATTAAACTATCATGTATATAAATAGATATATGTTATATTTGTTTTATGATTATGTAAATGATCAACTCTATATTAATATAAATAAATAAATAAATAATACTCAGAGTAAATATCGTTCATATCGTTATGCTCTATAAACGTGTGAAGTCTGAAACCTTATATTCATAACAGTAAAACTGACTTCTCACACTTTCTAAGGGAAGCGCAAATTCATATTTAATGAAACTAAAGTCACCGAGCAGATTCTATATTATTGTGACTTTAAAACCATGACTAATACAACTCTTCTCAAAATATGTATAACATCCATTATAACTGTTTCAGTTGATATGACTAACTTATATATATTTAGTCATTACGGTGAAATACATAATCTTGAATGTATTGTCTGTATAGGGATGCTAACCATACCTATTAACCCCCTCATAATCAGTAACAGCAGCTCAGAATTTGTAGCTAATAATTTAATATACTCATTCAATTCATGTCAAAAGTTTGTAAAATTGACTCATAATAGCAATAATCAAATATAATATTCAAATGAACTTGACTGGGGCACAACATTTCTAAACACGGTTTTCCTGTGGTTCTTACTACCAATAGATGATTAGCCCAGGTTACCCAGGTAAAAATATAAAATATAATGTAATCTGGAGCTATTAATGGAGCCGACACAATATTTTTCAAGCTTGGTTGGATGGTTATAAGTCGGAACCATCAAATACTACTAAAAGGACAAGGGAAATACGAGAGAAATGTTCTCTTGATTAAATCTGCAGTAACGTCATCTTGTCTCAAGAAATCTGGATGAGGCTTGGTTGCGTTCATAAAAAATCCATGGAAGTATTCTTTATATATGGGGGTATTTCTAGGATATAAACAAAACTACCTTAGTTTATAATAGCTATAGATACACTCCCTTGAATAATTACGGAGTTATCTATCTACCAGAATGGGTTTCAGTGAAAGAAAACTGTTGATACCTGGTTCAATATGTGCCCCTGTCTTGAAAATCCATTTCAATTCCAGTTTGGCCAATTGGTTATTGTTATCTCCCATCCTCTTACTTCTCATTATGGTTTCTAACACTCTAAACCTGAACTCATGTGTTGGATGTTCACTTATATGTCTGGCTAATGCATTAGATTCCTTGTTCTTACGTATGTCGTAACTGTGATTGTAAATGCGTTCTTTTAATTTTCTACTGGTTAGGCCAATATAGAATGCTGAACATTCCAAACAGTTGGCCATATAAACCAGGTTTGTGCTGTTACAATCATAAAATTTCTTGGGTATGAAAGTGAAGACACCATTAACATGTGCATAATGCTGAGTTGTTGTAATATACTTGCACATATTGCACTTAGTGCAGGGAAAAGTGCCAGGTGCTTTATGCTGTATAAATGTATTCTCTCTATTGTGATTCCTATGAAATATTTCTTTAAGATTATCACAAGTACGATAAACAAAGGAAGGTCTCTCCCCCACCAAACTTCTTATTTCTTCAGTCGCCGTGAGAATATTCCAATGTTTGGATAATATCTTCCTAACTTGTTCATTGTCATTAGTGTATTTCATAATATAAGTGATGTTATCACTATTAAATCTTTTACTATTAAATTTGAATTCAGTCATCTCTAATGCATACCTACATGAAGGAGTATTATTTTCCATGCATTCTATATTTGATTCTGACATCCGTAATTCAACCTGAGAACTAGGCGCTATATATTTGGATAAACTCGTTTGCTTGGCTTTTTCTATCATTGTTTTGTCATAGCCCCTGTCAAGGAAAATATTAGCCATGTTCTCAATTTCATCTTCAAGGAATGCTGGATCCTGTACAATCCTGGCCAGTCTGGTAAATTGCGCTTTCACTATGCCAGGATATACATGCCTAGAATGCATACTACTAAACTCTAGAATACTATTCCTCCAGCATTCTTTCCTATGAAGTTTAGAGTTAATGGTCCCTGTTGAATCAAAATAGAGATTGACATCCAGAAAATTGATATGTATGTTAGAATATTCTAGAGTAAACTTAAGGAAATCAGTGGTGGACTGTAAATAGTTCACAGAACTGTTTAACTCTTCTATCGACCCCTGCCAAAACAATAGGATGTCGTCTACAAACCTCCTATATAGACAAATTTTGTCCATCCATATACTACTAAATAAGTGATGTGTTTCCCAGAAGTACAGTACCAAGTTGGCGTAAGAATTAGCACATGGGGTACCCATGGCTACACCCCATGTCTGTAGGTAATACTTCTGGTTAAAAATGAACACGTTGTTGTTTAACACAATGTCCAAGAGCTGTCCGATCAAAATTTGTCTATCATTGGTAAAACCACTTAGTGCCACCATGATTTCTCTGATTGCTTGGATCCCGAAATCATTGGGGATGCACGTAAACAGGTTGCAAACATCTAGAGTGACTAGGTAAATAGTGTTCTTAACTAACCTCTGTTTATTAAATTGTTGAATGTCTTTTAATAGGTGTTGTGTGTCTTTCAAGATAGTATCTATTTGGTCTACCATGGGTCTAAGCATCTTCTCTATAAAAATCGAGATGTTATATGTGGCCCATTGTCTGCCTGCCACAATTGGGCGCATGGGAATAGGTCTGACCGCTTTATGTATCTTTGGTAAGCCTCTAAACGAGGGTATGAGAGGGTTCTCAACGTTAAGGAATTCAAATGTTTCCTGACTTACTTGCCGACACATCAATATGTCATAAACATCTGAGTGAATGTTAGCTATTATAGATAATATTTGTTCTAACGTGAGCTCTCTATAGTTATCACTAGATAGAGACTGTTCTATATTGTTAATGTAGTCATTCCTATCCAGTACCACTACTCCCCCCCCCTTTATCAGCTGCTGTAATAATGATACTGTTATCTTTACTTAACCTGTTCAAAGACTGAAATTCTGCTTTATTCAAGTTGCAAAACTTATTGATTACATGCTTAGAAGAATAGAACGCATATAAGTCAACCTCGCATGATTTAACATAACAGTCTACCATGTGTGGAAGCGGAGGACAGAAGGTGCTTTTCCGTTTAAAGGCAAAAGTCTTTTCCTTCTTGTTTTCTATATTCTTGTGCTCCAAATTGCCAAAAAACAATTTCAATGCTATCTTCCTGGCAAATAGTCTTAAGTCAAATAAAGTGTCAGTTAACGAGCTGGGTTGCGATGGTATGTAACTCAAGCCCCTGTTCAATAAAGATAGGTCTGATGTAGAGAGAGTGGCACTAGAACAATTAAAAACCAAATCAGTCAGTACATGTGCCTCTTCTGCTGCCCATACCTGTCCGTTGAATTTTTCCGTTTTCTTGGCCCTCTGCTTGTAGACCTTCCTCTTATATGCTGTTCCATCCTGATTGGAAAAGGACCTTCTGGAATCTTGTTGTAAACAACATTAGTCCGTCGCACGGTTCCGGTTCTATTTGAATCTTCTTTTTGTGCATACGCCTGTTGATTCGGGGGAGGTGTATTTACTTCCTGGCCCCCGATGATGTCAATGTATTACTTCGTTGCCCTGAGCTGAGCTGGTATTTAAATAAGATGGCGCCAAATTCAAATTAGCAGTTCCACTTACAGTCTGTATCGGCGCCTCCCTATTTGACCATCTTCTATTGTCAGATTGTGGTCTAGCATTATTAGAGTCTCGTGTACGAGGCCAAACAAATATATTCCCCTTTCGGAAATCTTCCACATCTCGATTCAATTTACGTTGTTTAATGGCTTTCAGTTTGTCACTATAGTTATTGATCTGTGACAAAACTTGATTTAATTTATTAGTACAAAAATCAGACTTAAAATGCTCAATGATGTTAATATAGAGTTCGTCAGTTCTTTTCTCTAATTCTGATATTATAGGATCAAAATAGTCAATAAGTAAGTTAATATACTTAAAACTTACTTCAAGGTTTAAGTCTTGCCATTTTTTCAATAGTTCGGGGTGAGTTTGGCCATATGTCGGCATGCACAACACTCGCATTCCCCTCGGGATTACCTTAAAGTGTGTGCATGCCTGCAAGTGCTTTTTCTGCCATGACAGTCTCTGTAACTTATACAAGTTATTCTCCAGCTCCTTCGCCGCTTCTTGAAACTCAGTTATATCAACATTGTTGGGATTACTGCCAGATTGCGTGCTCACCATGTCCTGAAACTCCATAGTCAGTAATGGGTTGTTATTAGTTGGTAGAAGAGCTTCTAGTCTCGGTGGCTCTATATTTCTTGTAGGATTATATCCAAGTTCGATATCGTCCTTCTCCATAATGTGAGGTCGGAAACACAACAACAAAGAAATCACAAATAGGAAAAAACAATGTTTCCGGTCTCTAAAGTGTCCTTCGGCAAAACGTAAACCAAAAAATGTAGAATATAAACCTCTGGACACACCACGAGAAGTTCAAGTACTTTTATTGAATAAAACGATATAAAAGATAAGCGCTTTCACGTGCTGAATGCGCACGCTTCTTCAGATCTCAATTGTATCACAAAGTGTTAGTCCTTTTAAAATAATCATTAGCCTATAAAAAAGCTTTCTCAATCAGAGATATAATTACCAACATAAAATAAAAGAAACATGATGCTTCATTAGTAGCATTGCGTCGTCTTATAGAGTAATTCATCTTTTCACTAACATACATTCAAATTAACCTGAAGAATATTTATATTGAATTGCATATAGCAGATGCCTTTGTTCAGTCATAATTATACAGACCTTTTTAGCTTCTTAAAAGACATTCATCTCCGGTCATCTGTTATATTATTAAGAAAGCATGAAACTGCTTCCTTTGTAAAAATAATTATATCAAATTTCACCAGCATAACCACTCTTCATTCATAAATATATGAAAGATGTTAAACTTTATGAAAGTATAGAAAACAATCAATACTTATTCACAGGCTGCTAACAGATGAAAAATAATTCATGATTTATAAAGCCTTAGCCGATTTCTGTAGTGCTATGCTACTATGTCACATACTAAAATTTCTAGTAGATTACAATTAAAAACATAAATTTAACCTTGACATTTGACTTAAAATTCCTCAAACACTTCGATCAAACCAAAGACAAGTAATAACCGATCTGTGGCTTGTATAGACATCAAGATATATAAGTATACATTCAACGCTTATCGTTGAATGGTTCTTTCATTTAAAATATTAAATCTAAAACATTAAACTATCATGTATATAAATAGATATATATTATATTTGTTTTATGATTATAATCAACTCTATATTAATAAGAATAAATAAATAAATAATGCTCATAGAGTAAATATCGTTCATATCGTTACGCTCTATAAACGTGTGAAGTCTGAAACCTTATATTCATAACAATAAAACTGACTTCTCACACATTCTAAGAGAAGCGCAAATTCATATTTAATGAAACTAAAGTCACCGAGCAGATTCTATATTATTGTGACTTTAAAACCATGACTAATACAACTCTTCTCAAAATATGTATAACATCCATTATAACTGTTTCAGTTGATATGACTAACTTATATATATTTAGTCATTACGGTGAAATACATAATCTTGAATGTATTATCTGTATAAGGAGGCTGACCATACCTATTAACCCCCTTCATAATCAGTAACAGCAGCTCAGAATTTGTAGCTAATAATTTAATATACTCATTCAATTCATGTCAAAAGTTTGTAAAATTGACTCATAATAGCAATAATCAAATATAATATTCAAATGAACTTGACTGGGGCACAACATTTCTAAACACAGTTTTCCTGTAGTTCTTACTACCAATAGATGATTAGCCCAGGTTACCCAGGTAAAATATATAAAATATAATGTAATCTGGAGCTATTGATGGAGCCACCACAATGTTTTTCAAGCTTGGTTGGATGGTTATAGGTCGGAACCATCAAACACTACTAGAAGAACAAGGGAAATACGAGAGAAATGTACTCTTGATTAAATCATATCTGCAGTAACATCATCTTGTCTCAAGAAATCTGGACAAGGCTTAGTTGCGTTCATAAAAAATCCATGGAAATATTCTTTATGTATGGGGGTATTTCTAGAATATAAACAAAACTACCTTAGTTTATAATAACTATAGATACACTCCCTTAGATAATTACGGAGTTATCTATCTACCAGAATAGGTTTCAGTGAAAGAAAACTGTTGATACCTGGTTCCATATGTGCCCCTGTCTTGAAGATCCATTTCAATTCCAGTTTGGCCAATTGGTTATTGTTATCTCCCATCCTCTTACTTCTCATTATGGTTTCTAACACTCTAAACCTGAACTCGTGTGTTGGATGTTCACTTATATGTCTGGCTAGTGCATTAGATTCCTTGTTCTTACGTATGTCGTAACTGTGATTGTAGATGCGTTCTTTTAATTTTCTACTGGTTAGGCCAATATAGAATGCTGAACATTCCAAGCAGTTGGCCATATAAACCAGGTTTGTGCTGTTACAATCATAAAATTTCTTGGGTATGAAAGTGAAGACACCATTAACATGTGCATAATGCTGAATTGTTGTAATATACTTGCACATATTGCACTTAGTGCAGGGAAAAGTGCCAGGTGCTTTATGCTGTATAAATGTATTCTCTCTATTGTGATTCCTATGAAATATTTCTTTAAGATTATCACAAGTACGATAAACAAAGGAAGGTCTCTCCCCCACCAAGCTTCTTATTTCTTCAGTCGCTGTGAGAATATTCCAATGTTTGGATAATATCTTCCTAATATGTTCATTGTCATTAGTGTATTTCATAATATAAGTGATATTATCACTGTTAAATCTTTACTATTAAATTTAAATCCAGTCATCTCTAGTGTATGCCTGCATGAAGGAGTATTATTTTCCATGCATTCTATGTTTGATTCTGACATCCGTAATTCAACCTGAGAACTAGGAGCTATATATTTGGATAAACTCGTTTGCTTGGCTTTATCTATCATTGTTTTATCATAGCCCCTATCAAGGAAAATATTAGCCATGTTCTCAATTTCATCTTCAAGGAATGCTGGATCCTGTACAATCCTGGCCAGTCTAGTAAATTGCGCTTTCACTATGCCAGGATATACATGCCTAGGATGCATACTACTACTCTAGAATACTATTCCTCCAGCATTCTTTCCTATGAAGTTTAGAGTTAATGGTCCCTGTTGAATCAAAATAGAGATTGACATCCAAAAAATTGATATGTATGTTAGAATATTCTAGAGTAAACTTAAGGAAATCAGTGGTGGACTGTAAATAGTTCACAGAACTGTTTAACTCTTCTATCGACCCCTGCCAAAACAATAGGATGTCGTCTACAAACCTCCTATATAGACAAATTTTGTCCATCCATATACTACTAAATAAGTGATGTGTTTCCCAGAAGTACATTACCAAGTTGGCGTAAGAATTAGCACATGGGGTGCCCATAGCTACACCCCATGTCTGTAGGTAATACTTCTGGTTAAAAATGAACACGTTGTTGTTTAACACAATGTCCAAGAGCTGTCCGATCAAAATTTGTCTATCATTGGTAAAACCACTTAGTGCCACCATGATTTCTCTGATTGCTTGGATCCCAAAATCATTGGGAATGCACGTAAACAGGTTGCAAACATCTAGAGTGACTAGGTAAATAGTGTTCTTGACTAACATCTGTTCATTAAATTGTTGAATGTCTTTTAATAGGTGTTGTGTGTCTTTCAGGATAGTATCTATTTTGTCTACCATGGGTCTGAGCATCTTCTCAATAAAAATCGAGATGTTATATGTGGCCCATTGTCTACCTGCCACAATTGGGCGCATGGGAATAGGTCTGACCCCTTTATGTATCTTTGGTAAGCCTCTAAGCGAGGGTATGAGAGGGTTCTCAACGTTAAGGAATTCAAATGTTTCCTGACTTACTTGCCGACACATCAATATGTCATAAACATCTGAGTGAATGTTAGCTATTATAGATAATACTTGTTCTAACGTGAGCTCTCTATAGTTATCACTAGATAGAGACTGTTCTATATTGTTAATATAGTCATTCCTATCCAGTACTTGAACTTCTCGTGGTGTGTCCAGAGGTTTATATTCTACATTTCTTGGTTTACGCTTTGCCGAAGGACACTTTAGAGACCGGAAACATTGTTTTTTTCCTATTCATTGAAAGAGCATTGAAACCCACATTCAAAGAAAATACATTTGGCTAGTATAAAGATTAACTTTGGGCTGTTTTCAAATGATAAACCCCTTGCACACAAAACATACATATGTTGTGTGATACACATTCCTGATTGTATTAAATTATATTCCTTGTATAATACAGTACAGTTGTTAGAGGGGGTTTTAAATTTGTTTTGAACATTTTTTTCCAGTAAACAATGAAACAAAATGCATGCACCAAGTGTTTTTTCGTTTTTGGACCAATAATGACAAAACTGTCCATTTGGCAAATTTTGGCGAGTCATTAAAGACTGAAGTCAGAAAATAATAATAGACATTTGAGTTACATAATTCATACCCTTCAGATTATTAATGCTAAAGCAAAACCTGCTCTATCAACTTATTAAATTTGTAAGAGCAATATTTAAAACTGGTTCCTATTTTTTGGCAAAGGACTTTGCCCCCCCCATTATATATTGCTTTGTCCAGATTTCTTGAGAGGTATGCATAGCCATGCCGTTCCTTTATTTGTACACAAACGTCATCAAGCAAGCACTACACTGACAAAGGGTTATATAGGATATACATTCACCTCGGTTAATTGTCTCACTTGCTTTTTGTCAGTTTAGTTATTGTTCTTGATTGAAAGTGTTTTCCTCTTTCATTCAAAACTGATTTTGGATTATTAGAGAAACCATGAGAAGTGCAACACGTTTGTTTTATATTTTCCTAAATAATGGAGAGTGGTACTGATTTCAGTTGTATTTTACTAGAGACAATGTGCCCTCCATTTCTGGACCATTTAGAGAACACGAAAAATACATCTTAAGGCACACATCTCTGTTTTACTGTGGGCAGGTTGTGTTATGTCGCAACTATCCAAATGAAGAGTATGATTTGTCCAAGCACCTGCACAGATGCAAGGTAGTTGTTTCATCTACTGGTAGAACGTTGCGTTTTTATGATTTAACAAAAGTTAAACAGAAGCAAGCATACCTCTCAACTATCCAGGTTTTCAAAGAATGTCCATATTTTTGCCTCATAAGAAGCTCTTCTAGCATACAAAAAGGCTCCATGCATGCCATTCAGTCAAATCAAACAACAAGGGAACCGCAAGTTATATGTTAAAATGTCACATTACATTAAGAGTTTGCAGTGTCACAAATTAGAAATAGTATTAATTTAAGCAGAGCCACTTCCACCTGAGGTGGTAACCCTACTACAAATTTGTCTGTTTTCCTGGAAATTGGATGACTATTTGATAGGTCGAGGAAGGGACGAGCTGGCAACAAGACTAAAATAATGTGCCCCCGTGTGGTACTTGGTCATTTGAGCAGGTTTGCAGATTTAGGTAACAGACTGAAACCATGGACTCTTTGCTTATGCAGCTTATCTGACATAACCAACAGAAACAAAAGCTGGTGACAATAAAAGCTGGCTTTTGACTTTTAACATGTACACATTAGTGCTACCTAAACTGGCATTATGAGCTTTCAGTTTAAAGTCTAGTAACCACTGTGTATAATAAAGCAATAATAAATTAGAATGTAAAGCTTTCATGCAGGTATCTTATTTTATAGAAACAAGTTATGTCAGCCATCTTTTTTGCAAATTATGATTATTATCAAAACTGCACTCATCTCAACACAAGTTATCAAAAAATCAAATCAGCAAAGTCTTCAAGTTTTGTTTAACCACTAGTTAGTAACAGTGCATATGTAGAGGTTTAAGGATAAAACAAAACCATGGAATGGTCTCTCCTCTGCAGCTGTGCAAAATATAAAATACTGTACTGACATCACATGGGTTGAGTGAAGACACTTTCTGTTTTTTTATTTCTGTTTATCATCCACATTTTAAGCTGCTTGGTTCATATACCAGTTTCCTTTACGTATTTTTATTTTTGAGGATTTAAAGTCCTAAATCAGTTACTTAGGGCTTAGTGTAGCACATGATGATTGTTGCCCCCTCCCCAGACATGCTTCCTATATAGTCTGCTTATAAAGCTCTTGAAGTTTCTCACAAGTCTAAAGCCACTATTCTTTCCATAGCACTCAATAATTTTACAGAAATTGTATATGTTCAGAAAATTATGTATTGCAGGTCTGATTCCAGAACACTGTTGAGCAAAGAAGACCCATGTGCAAACTCAGTACAGATCCTATCATCGTAGTGAGAGTGCATTTGATCCTGTACCAGGAAAATGTTTGTACTGTTTAGTAATTGAGTAAGGCTACATCTGACTTTCTGTCAGTAAAAATGTCTCAAAGTTAACCATCTAGTATTCCATACTATTCAGTCATGCACAATTGTACCCTGTCACTTGCAGAATTGTCCTAGTACACCGCCAGTTCATTTAAGTAGTAAGCATAGCAACTGCATCTGGAATATTAATTTATTAAGCAAAGAAAGCAAAGCTTTGTGTGCTTCACATTTCCAAACTCCTGTTTGCTCTAAGTATATTCTAGTATAAGTAGTGATGCTTGTCTACTTTTAGCGACCATTCAGCAATAGATTACTTAAATTCACTTTCTCAGCCATGGAACATGATATGTTCTACTAGAGTAACAAAAGGCTTTCTTTCTTTATGCAGATGATTTTGTAAAATTTGCATGAGCTTTTTGAATGATTGTGAGATGGTTTAGCTAGTTCTACTAAGATGTGTAGCAATCTAAATACATCAATGCCCAATGTGTTTAGCATTTCAAATGCAATAAGCTATATAATACAGTTCAGCTCTATCAACAAAAGTTACCCAGGCTTTATGTCAAACATGCACAACCAATTTAATACTGAGCCTGCATTCACTTTGGTGTGTATTGTTTATTATTTAGGTTTTTCTGCTTCACTCAAAGCAGTATAGAAGCAATTTTTTTAATGCTGATGTATGACACCCACCATATTTAAATCAGCACACAAACACACACACACACACACACACACACACACACACACACACACACACACACACACACACACACACACACACACACACACGCACACACACCCTACCTGAGCCAAGAACAGTCCATATAAAAGCAGCAAACTCCATCGCCCCAGCGCTGAATTGTTAAATCCATTCCTGCAGTAGGCAAGCCCTTCCAGCTAGAGCACCGTGAGGCTCGTCCTATCCTTCCCGTGAGATCACTAGCCTGCCTGTGAACATTGCAGTCCGATCCCCTTCTGAACTGCTTAGACTGCTGGGAAAATTTGGACTTGCATGTTGTCTTCATAATCCGGACTGCTGGTGGAGACAGTCCGGATTCTTTGCGCATGCTCCAGACTGGTTCACCAGCAGACCGAATATCGGGAAATGCTGTGAGTGCGCATGCGCGATGTTCCAGGACTCATGGTTGATTTTATTTTATTATTTTCATTTTATTATTTTATTTTACTTTCTCTTTTGTTTATTTTTCTTGTTTTACAGCTGGGGTGCTGCAGTCCTGCAGTCCAATAGCACGAGCCGCCCCTGGTTACAGATCAGTAAAATGTGCTATTCTGATGACCAGCTGGTGTTCCTAAGTAGCTAATTACATGCACAACAGCTGCGCTGCTACTGCCTTAGCCAATACCATGGCTACAGTGGAGTATAATTGAGTACTCCACTTGGGCATTGTCCCTTTGCCTTACTTGTGAGTTAGACAATGTGGAAGTTTTGTTTGGAATCTACTGCAACAGCTGTATGGAGACGAACAGTAATATATTGTGTGTAATGCCTAGAGGAGTTGGTCTAAATGTGAGTACTGCTGTTATATTTGCGAACATTGCTACTTATTCAGGGTTTGTCTGTACCTAATACTTCTGCATATGTTTCAGTCTGTCCAGGTTATTTGACCAGCTCCAGGCTGCATAGCTATGCATATAATGTTAGGGGGTTTACAGTGTGCTTACCAGACATATTTAGTTTGGTGTTACTGTGTATCATACTGTGCTAATAATCAGTACTCAGTAAAACTTCCTGGTGTATGAACCTTTCAACCCTCTGAAACGGGATTAGTTCATACAAACCCTGTTACATCAGCAGCTGTTCAATTGTATTATGGCAACTATTTCACATAGGGCCATGTAAGTGTGTCTGTATCCAGGTATGTTAGGGTTTCAGCAGATGTTGTACAGTAGTTGCATAATTGGTTATGGTATGACAGTATGCATTGATGTAATTATTTCAGTTGTGGGGTAGATGTTGGTAGGTGTACATAGCGGATGCAGGTGTGTAGGAACCCCTTTTATACAACGTCTAAATGTGTGTGAGTGTTCTTTCCCTATGTGAACACCTATCCCTCAGTGGACTAATACTATGGTAATTGCAGGCTGATTCATTAAGGCACTATTAAATGATTCCTGTATAGCATGCAGGTACTGTTAGTCCTTGAATCCTTTTGGCAATACATCGGAATGTAATAAAGATTTGCAAAATGAAAGCTGTCTGTGTAATTCTGTCATGGATATTTGCAGTCATTGCAGTTGTGTTGGTGACTGTGTACACAGAACATATTTGTAATAGTGTATTGGCATTAACTCTTCATATGTTATGTTCATATTGTTTGTGGGGGTGGAATGTGTGATTGTTATGGTCCATGTTATACTCAGATACGACCACTTCGGATGCTGTCTACAGACATGTATGTATGTGTATACATATATATATGTGTATATATATATATATATATATATATATATATATATATCAATACATAAATATATATATATATATATATATATATATATATATATATATATATATATATATATATATATATATATATATATATATATATATATATATGGGTCTACTTCATATGATCGACAGACCATTTGATCGAAATTAATTTGTTCGACAGCTCATTTGGTCGACAACCAGTATTCAAGGCACTTAACAGGGATTTGCCCCCCTCCCCAATGTTGTGCAACCCTGGAGTTGATATATATAGTTAGGGGGATAATTGGGGGCACAGCCCCTCACATGTTGGGGTGTGGGGGGTGAAGGCCCCCACCTATTTTCATTTAAAAGCATGAAAATACAAGAAAAACTACACATTTTAAACGAAAGTTTATAGTGCCACCCCCACACCCCCCTAACTATATATTACAACTCGAGGGTCGCACAACATTGGGGAGGGGGTGCAAATCCCTGTTAAGTGCCTTGAATACTGGTTCTCGATCAGATGAGCTGTCGACCAAATGGGTGTCGATCAAATGGTCTGTCGATCATATGAAGTAGACTATATATATATATATATATATATATATATATATATATATATATATATATATATATATATATATATATATATTTCATATTAGTTTGTAACAGTAATACATTTGTAGACTGGAATGTGTTGGTTCAGAAACTACAGTACATTACAATGTACTGTACATATGTACACAAAGTCACTGTCCCATTTGTGATCATTACAGTGAAATGCATATGGTATAAAGTGTATTCTCAAGACCATGAAACATGTGTACACCTCGGATGGCTTAGTGGTACGTCCCATGACTATAGTGTGCATGGTCCAGGGTTTGACACCTCCGATGCTTTACAAATGTTTTTTACTGCAGAATAAGGCTCATTTAAGCAGTTGTAAGCATGTTTAAAAGTGTTTGTGTGACATTATAGCAGCGGTTAAACACAGTTAAACAAACTTTGTAATGTATAACCTGTGCGCGCAAACATGGCCACATCCGTTAACTACTCTGGATATATATATGTCAGTGACGTATCATCTCACTATGTGCAGACATAACATTACATTCTCTTTTGACTGTACTCTCCTGCACACATGGGTTTATATGGGGGATTTGAATGTTTATTATACAGACGATTACTACCTATATATGCAAGCTGTGGTTAAGGTATACTTTTGCACATGATAAACATCCTGCCTTTATCGGGATTGTAACCTTGAATGCACAGATACTATGCGGATGCTGTAACCATTACACTGTTGACATTAACATTGCTTCCGACTATTTCCTATTTAGATGATTTCTATGTGTAAGCTAGGCTAAGCAAAGGGCGGAGGCCCCCAAACTCACTGAGCTTCACGTACTTTTGAAATAACATATAACAAATGTACTGTGAGACAATACATTACATTCCTAACTACATTAGGCATAGTCCCTCACTGACCACTTCAAGAGAAACCTTGTTGTGTGAATGGGTATCAGACTATACACCACTCGGATCATGTGTCCCAGAACCTTACAGCCAGGGGGTGGGGAAGCCTGTCCAGTTTGATAGCTGCAAGACCTGTTGGGGGAATTGAATGGTGTTGAATTGCCACATTAACATGCCCTCTTTAGATCACTAAGTGCACCTATCACCCTCCACGACCCCAGTCTTCAACAGCTTCCAGCAACTCTGCCTGGAATTGCTTCATTGGCTATGCTTGACAGAGGCTTGGTTACTTCATCAATGGTGCGGGGAAGGCCAACACACTGTTGCTATGCTTCTAATTGCCCTTGGGTAGATAGGTAGTAGGCTATCTGTGAACCTCTAACGTGCAGATCATCACAGCCATAATATGTGAATAAACAGACCTTCAGATAACAATATACAGTGTGAACTCACCATGTAGTCAGGAAACAGTTGAGTACAGCAAGAACATACAGAACACTGATACTTAGTCACTCCAAAAGCCAATCTTGGAAGCTAGAAGACTTGTATAAGTTTACGGCTTTCTATTGCTTACCAGTAGGTTACCTACAGGGGAGATGAAAAACAAGCACAGATCGGGAACATGCATGCAATGATACCATACTGGCCTATGTGTCAGCCTTACGCTTTGGAATACTGGCCAAGGCTATTGGCACTCCCATGGTGCCTTATTTAGGAGAGTCTCAAAGGTGAATACCAGCTCTGTAAACAGCACAATAGCAAATTCAATGAGGATTATGCTACTCAATACCAGGGGTCGTGATCACAACATGAATGCACTCACAGCACTCCTCAGGATGGACAACATCAACATCTGTGCATTAACTGAAATCTGTCTTAGGGCTCCTCAGAGCACACCAGCACTACCAGACTACAACCCATACCACACATTTCAGCCTCAGAACATGGACTAACAGACATGGAGGGGCTGTATCCATATTCATCAGGGATACCCACACCTCCAGGTTATTGGGGCAGCATGATACCTCTGTGATCATCCATGTGCAGCTAACATCAGCCACAACTGAAATGTGGAATGTGGCCTGCTACGGATCACCCTCCATGACACATGACCTCCACTCCACCTACCTGGAGACAGTGGAGAACACGACAGTCCTAATGCACACCCTGGTTGGTCAATGTCAACTACCATACCATTAACTGAGAAATCTACTCTGGTACTCACTTCCAGGACCAGCGCATCCTGGAATGTATCACCTCATATGCCTTGTATCAGGTGGTAACCTCCCTAACGTGGGGTGGAAACTACTAGATGTGGTCATCACAAACATGGGCAACAGGTGCACCACAGCGGAGGTTAACTGGTCACTGGTTAGATCTGACCATGAACTATTCACTGTTTCCACACCCTAGCAACTCACCCTCCCATGGATACCACAGTGTATACCTTTCCAACAGCTAAATTTGCACTACTAGTGACAGGGGTGGGGGTTTCACAGCCCCCACGCTAAGGGGAAACACTGCTCAAGATACAGACAGATTTACAAATGCAGTCTATAAGCACCTACATGGATGTATGGATTGTGCCATCACTGGTAAACCAAGAGTCACTTCTCCTAGACAAGGACACCGGTCTGGTGGACCTCTGCAATAAACAGGCTATACTACAGAAGTAGGACAGTGTTCCAGACACACAGCAAACCCCATGAAGGGCAGACATCTGTGATCACTATTTGTATGATATGTAGGTCCATCATGACATCATCCAAGGCTAACATCAGCAGGAAAATGTGCAAGTATTAGAAAGATAACCACAAAGCCTTCTTTGGCTATGTCAAGGATCTACGTGGTGACACACAGATTTGCACTGTGCTGGTGAAATATAGCACAAAATATGCTGATCCTACTGATATTGCCAACATCCTTGCAGATACATTTGGTGCGTACTTCACCCCCTAAAGAGCCCACAACACTACCCAAAAGGTACAGTATCCCAACCATCAAAGACACACAGGTAGAAATGGCCCTCTCTAACAGCAGAACACAGCATCAATGGAGGCAGATGTTGACCCAGACTGCATCTTACAAACTGTACAAGACAACCTTCCCCCCACCTAATTAAGCATTCCTACCTCAGCCTCTCCACGGGCTACATGCCCATACAGTGGCACGTGGCAATGGTTATTCCACCCCCATCAAGGTGAAATCACAACTGACCATGCTAACTACCACCCCATAAGCCTGACTAGCCTGGTCTGAAATGGTATGGTTCCCATCCTCATGGCACTCATTAACAATGACATTGGTAACCTTCAAACACGTGACCCAACCCAGGTCAGCTTGACTGAGTGCAGTTCATGCCTACTGGACCTGTTTGGCATCTAACATACAGTCTCCTAGATGTTAGATGATGGGGGAGGTGGTTCACACATACTACCTGGACCTCACCAAGGCTTTTGACACCATGCCCCACTCAGGTATTATTGATAAACACACCAGCCTGTACATTCACCCATACATCACAGGTTGGGTTGCCAATGGGCTTGCACACAGAACCCACATGGTATGACTAGCGGTCTCCAGGTCCAACTCTTGAACAGTCATGACTGGTGTCCCACAGGACTCAGTCCTGGGAGCCCTACTGTTTGGCATATATGTCTCAGATGTACAGGCAAACACAAGTGGACTATGGCAGACCATGTTTGGCAATGACTGCAAACTGGGAGCCATGATTGATAGTCCAGCTGACACAGACATCCTTCAAGGAGCCTCACAGAGAACATCATAGGGTGCCAACAACATGGCCTCCAGCCAAGTGCCACTAACTGCATGGTCATTCCATTGTGGAATTGGCACCCACATATTAACACATGAGCAGCCACTTTAATACAGACGAGGTAATGGGGTATCTGGGGACTAAGGTAGATAGTGATCTCCCCTTCGACAATCATATCTCCACAGTAGTTAGGACATCCTTCTATGTAGGCCATCAGATTACTAAAGGATTCCCATCTAGACATACTGGGGTTATAGTGTCCCTTTACTCATCACTCATCAGTTCCATCATAGGGTATAATAACCCATATGAGATGTACCTCTAATGACATGTCCAACAGCTGAGGGGTCCACGAATATACCTCACCAAGGGGAATACTGGCATCCAACATATGGCTTATGCAGCTGGACTGAATAAACTCCTGCTTTATTCAGTGGCATCTTGTTTACCCAGAGATGATCTCCGCTGACCAGCACAGCCATGTCGAACTCAGGCTTGATGGATATGCTCCACTTATGGGAATCCATGTCACAGTGAGCCACACACTGTAGTGAGCTGACCTTGCCACAAGAATAACCGGAAGATGTTGGAGGGACAGCTTCCTGTCACAGACACTCTCCCTACGTTGGAACCACATCCCTAACTACATTATACAGAGCCCCTCACTAACACTCTGCAAGCGAAACCTTGAAGGGTGGATGGGGAACAGTAGATGCACCCCAGGGATCTTGCCATTGGCTCTGGTCCACAGTGGGATGAGTAATGAATCAATGGGGTGGCAAAAGCTGACACATTTTGGCTGACCTTATGACTGGCCTCTGGCAGTTGGCCAAGTACCTACCTATGAATCTATACATACAATATCTGCATATGCTGATAGTTTAATTTGCTGTTCAGGTGTTGACTTACCTTGTGCCAATGGCTGTTGTGTGTGCAATAGTTAAGGGCTGCCTATGTTGGATGCACACAGTAGACTGCCTATACATGACAATTTACAGGTATTCTTGTGTGTGTGCCATCCATTTTTACTGTGTGTGCAGGTGGAGAAAGGTGTCAGTCCCTAGGTGCCTACACTGTCAGTGTGTGTAATATACATTCCCTGTTTGCCAAGACATACGCATAATGGGCACGCCTCCATCTGCCTACTGGGGCTGTCTCAGAGTGTTCGTGGTCTGAGTACCTCTGTGCCTGTGGGGCCCTTGGCAATGGTGGAGGGCTGTGAGGGCCTTCACCATTCTGTCCCTGCTGCAGCTGTTTCCACAGGACCATATTGTGTAGCATGGCACACACTATGAAGATGTGGGCACACATGCCTGGAGAGTACTACAAGGCTTCAGCAGATATGTCCAAGCAACAGAACCGTGATTTCAGCATCCCAAACACATGCTCTATGATGATTCTGGTTTGTGCATGTGCCTCATTATGGCATTCCTGCATGGGTGTGTGTGCATTTCTGATGGGAGTCATCATCCACGGTTCCAGTGCATAGCTAGCATCACCCACCAGGTGGCCATTTGGGATGTCCCCCCTGGCAAATAACCGATAGAGCTGTGAGGCATGCCAGATATGGGAGTCGTGACAGCTTCCAGGGCTGTCAGCACACACATCCATGATAATGCCCTGGGCATTGCCCATGACCTGGCAGTTGATGGAGGGGTATCCCTTGCACTTTATGTAGTGCCTATCCTGCTCACTGGGTGGTGACTTGATGTGTATGCGCGTGCAGTCTATTGCACTGAGTACCTCAGGGTATTCTGCCACACAGTGGAAGCGATGCATATTGATGGCCAACTCCTCCTACATTCGGGAGAAGTATATGTGCTCATTGGCATGTGGTAACATGGCATCCAGGAACTGGTGCAGTACCCTGGATGCTGATGCCTGTGAGATACCCATGATATCCCCAGTTGGTCTTTGAAAGGTACCTGTAGCTAGTATTCTCAGGCTTACACATACCTTCGTATCCACTAGGATGGGTTCCCCTCTGTTTGTTCTGGCTATGAGGCATGGCCGGCACAGCTCCACAAGTTGCTGTAGGGTGTTCCTGTCCACCCTGTAATGCTCTACTATCTCCAGATCATGTAGCCCCTGGTAGGTTACCCTGGGTCTGAACACTCTCCTCGTCCTCTGGTGCCCATGGTGGTCGTGTGCATCATCCTCCACACCATGTTCAGTCTCCAACAATGCTGGTGGATCAAAGCTATGGCAGCCCCTAACATGTACATAATAAAAGTTATCTGTCTGCATACACCAATGGTGCAGAGTGTATGGGAATACACAAATGTGTGCAAGGTGCTTTCACACTTTATAGTATTGTGCTATGGATGCTGCTGATGTAAGTGGGTGTGTATGAGCTATTCTAGCTGCTGTGTGTCCTAATTATGGATTTTGCATTGAGTACTGCACGTGAGAGGCCTTTCCTGTGGAGATCTACTTTCCTGCCTTGATTAATCTTTTTCCCTTTAATTCACTTTTAGACTTGGATTCCCTCCCATTATCAGGCATGCATCCACCTGCTATCTTTCCTGTTCTGTACTTTCCCTTCCCAGTCATGGTGAAATGTGCCTTGTAGCGAATATACTGCATATTGCCTTTGTTCTGCTTTGACACTTTGCTGTTTTCATTGCAGTATAGCCCCTCCCCTTCCATGTTCTGCAGGTAGCTACTTGCAACCTTGTTAGCTGTTGTCAATGGCCCACTGTAGGCTCCTAGGTGCTAATTAGTCATTTGTACTCCAATTTCACTGCTGCAGAATTTCCTTATTTCATTCCTATATCCTTCCTGTTTTAGCTGCAGTGCATGTCGCGCATACCTGTTTATCGGGTTTACGTATGTTTTCATCTCCGTTCACATGCATACTCGGTTACCTTGTGTACTCTCAGCTAAGCATAGATATGGGCAATTCAACACCCTGCAGCTTTGCCTAGCTAGGGGCAGACCGGTTTAGCAATGCTTCAATGTGTTTACAGCAATGGCCACACACCCCTCTCTTGATGTCATCTTTATCTCAAGGGCTCACCTCGGTGTTATAACGCTATGCTGTGAGGTGCATCCTTACACCAGCGGGGAATCTGCGATTCACTATTACTCCTCTCATTTGAATGGCATTGCCTACTAATTCCTTGCTACTGCGCATAACACTGTCACTGCCCCTTAGCAATCCTTGCACCATGAGTATGGTGTAGCATTCCTGCCATTGACTATTATGGGGAAATCATGATATGTGTTTCATTGTGGCTTTATTCTATATTTTTATATATTCCTTGCAATCCCCTTTGCACACTGCTGTCCTGCACGTCCACATCGTGATAGTGTGGCTATATATATTAAATGTAAATTTTATATTTTGTACATTTTTTTTATGCCAATGGCTATATATTTAGCCATTGGCATAACATTACAATACATGTGTTTGGTCGGCTGTCATGGCTCCGATTTTATGTTTGCAAAAATGTAAACCGTTTTCTATGGTTTACATTTCTGCATGCTTACACTATGCCTGCACCACTTCCTGAATCACTACATACTTTCATTTGCACGCTACACTGCTGCACATGTGGTAATTAGCATACAAGGTTTCCACAAAAAACAAAAGAAGCAGCACAAGCTGGATAAGAAATAATTTCTTTACTGGATTCTGGTACCTCGGCCTTCACATGGAATAATGTTGTAAAGTACAAACCAGTATAAATACACACCTTGCTCAATCAATCATGACAATTAAACAATTAATCAATCAGAAATAAATGCTTCACTTTAAAGAAATATACATACATATAAATAAATAAACTCATATATATATATATGTATTAATATATAATAAATATACACTCTGCAAAATAAATAATTAATATATTATACTTCTAAATTCATACCATTGGGAAATAATGTTCCATAATTTACAATAAACCTAGATTCCATATTCAATAATTTATTCTGAAAATTAATATTACTTTCACCCATTCCCCATGGTTTTGCCAAAATACTGAATTTGAAACCAGAATGATCCCCCCCATGAAAATGGTGGAAGTGGCAAAATGGTCTAAGGCATGAATTTATTATGGGTTTGAAATCGAATCCATGTGGACTAGATTTTACATATCAGACTAATGTTAAAAATATGGATTTTTTGGATGTACATTTTTATATTAGCACTAAGGGTATAATAGAACACAAACCATTTCATAAAAAGACAGCTGTAAATAATTTCTTGCATGCAGATAGTATGCATAGTCATTCCTTAATTGAGTCTTTGCCTTTTGGTGAATTCAGATGTATTGCTTTAAATACTTCTGAGAATGTAAATGTCCAAAGGGAATTTGACATCATTTGTAGAAAATTGATGAACAGAGGTTATTCCAGGAATATTGTTTATTCACATAGAACCAAAGTGGAGGAAATGTTAAATTTAAATGAACAGGGAATTACAGTCAAAAACAGGAGGAGATTTGTGAACAATTCAATTTTATTTAAAGAAAAAAATCCTGTGGTGATGGATAAAATATTTTTTGTAAACAAATTCTCTCCTTTCTCTTCAATTTTGAAGAAAATTGTTCTAAATATGTGGCCCATTATAATTAGTGATGAATTCTTAGGGAACATTGTTCCTCATAATATTGTTTTCTCTCATACAAGATGTAAAAATCTGAAAGAATTAATTAGAAGTAAGGGTAAGAAGGATAGGGTATCAAATGCAGGCTCTTTTGCTTGCAAGAAATGTAAAATTTGTGACAAAATTATTAATTTAGACGGTCATAATATCAATGGGGTTACATATCATGCCTTAGACCATTTTGATTGTAACTCTTCAGGGGTGATATATATTATTGGATGTAATTGTATAGAACAAAAATGGTATATAGGACAAACAAAACGCAGGGTTAAGTTAAGAATTTTGGAACATCTGGGGGATATTAGGAACAATAGACTTGACAGTCCAGTTGCTTGCCACTTCCACCATTTTCATGGGGGGGATCATTCTGGTTTCAAATTCAGTATTTTGGCAAAACCATGGGGAATGGGTGAAAGTAATATTAATTTTCAGAATAAATTATTGAATATGGAATCTAGGTTTATTGTAAATTATGGAACATTATTTCCCAATGGTATGAATTTAGAAGTATAATATATTAATTATTTATTTTGCAGAGTGTATATTTATTATATATTAATACATATATATATATATATGAGTTTATTTATTTATATGTATGTATATTTCTTTAAAGTGAAGCATTTATTTCTGATTGATTAATTGTTTAATTGTCATGATTGATTGAGCAAGGTGTGTATTTATACTGGTTTGTACTTTACAACATTATTCCATGTGAAGGCGAAGGCCGAGGTACCAGAATCCAGTAAAGAAATTATTTCTTATCCAGCTTGTGCTGCTTCTTTTGTTTTTTGTGGAAACTTCGTTTGGATTTTCGGATCCAGTTGTGTGTTTTTCTTGATCGAAAATTAGCATACAAGGCTCAGGAGTTGTGGGGGTGTAGCATACGCAGGTAGTGCATGTGGAAACAGCTTGTAACTGAATCGGTCGGCCATATTTGTTGTTAGAATGCAGACACTATGCCTGCACCTGGCACAAGCTTCAGGAATCCCGGGTCTGGTCTTTCTTAAGTGTGCTATGAACTATCAAGAGTCACAATGTAAACATATGGATATTGAGAGAATCATGCCTTGATTTTTGCACTAATGCAGTGAGCCAAGTAGAAAATTTTATCTGCTGTTGAATTTGTTATTTCTATGTCATGTAATTGAATTTATTTGACTGTTTCTAGGAGGAAAAAATGAATAATAAAAAAAAAAAAACAATAGAAACCCTATTTGTTAGTCTGTGCTCCATTGTTGTATCTTAAGACATTGCTTATCCAAACTCACTTTAAAAAAAAACATTTGGGTCTTAGCACATCAGAGCTATTTTTTTCAAATGTGCAGCAGGCAGTTTAGCTAACCAGCTAACCTCATACACCCACACACACACACACACACACACACACACACACACACACACACACACACACACAGACACACACAGGCACACACACACACACACACACACATTTATATTATCTCTTTCTCTCTCTCTCTCTCTATATATATATATATATATATATATATATATATATATATATATATGTCTGTGTGTGTATATATGTGTGTGTGTGTGTGTGTGTGTGTGTGTGTGTGTGTGTGTGTGTGTGTGTGTGTGTGTGTGTGTGTGTGTGTGACATACACACACACACACACACACACACACACACACACACACACCTATATATATATATATATATATATATATATATATATAGACACATACACAAATATAGAGGTGTTGAGACAGAGTCCGCCATGGGGTATAAACATGACTGTTTCCTAGTGTTTCATTCCATTTAATTCAGCAGTTTAGTTTCTTTAGACTGATTTCATGTGCTTTAATTATTATATTCTATAATACTATACTGAGAATTCATGAAAGCATCTAGAGTGAGCTGCAAAGCCATGCTTCCATGACAAAGTAATTTACATTTTAGAGACATGTTAGCCACAATCAGGTAAGACCTCATTAGCATATAATTTGCATGTCTCTGAAATGCTGTTACTACCACAACATGCAGATCATTGCTGATCTGCATATCACATTAATAAACTTCTGCCCATGTAGGCATTGGCTTTGCCCCACAATCACTCTTCCACAGGCACAAGAACACATTCAAATACAAAAACACACAAACACATACCGCAGTCTCCATGCTTGTCCCTGACATATCTGCCCTCATCAATATAATAATTTACGTGCCAGTAGGGCACAATTGTAGTTGCTTAGTTGTCCTGTATTTTTCCACCAAACCATGATCCCAGTAATAATTTACACACCATCATGACAGCATTGTAGTTTCCTTATTATCTAGTGTCCCACCCAGCCCACACTCTCTATACTGCTATTGGTGTTATTGCTCTTAAAGGTACAATAATCCCTGCTGACAGTAGTTTGCCCTACCCCTAGTCTCCATACAAATGGCTTGCCATTATAGCACTTTAGAGTAGAGGAGTTTCTGGTGACTTTCCAGCTCCTCAGTTCCCATACTCCTCTTGTTTTAGGTAGTCAAATACAGACCCTTTAAACATTTTCACTGCCTTGACTTGGTGACGCTGGCCGTGCTGATCTATCTATGTGGCTGGGACATTTCTTGAATCATGTAGTGTGTAGCTGGCTTCCTGTAGGTGGTTCCTATGAAGATATTACATGGCTAATTATCATATGCCTCTCTTCCCAGACTGGCTCATTAGAATTCATAAACAATATGTCATACATGGACTATTTCAAAGCTCTGTCACTATATTTGTTATCCTACAAACTGCTAACAGATGACCTGCATACAGGGCATCCTTTCATCCAATAATGGAAGGCAAAAGACATCAGATATACGCCATATAGGGATCTAAACCTCATATGGAAAATTAGCAAAATGATTTAGAGGGACAGGTATATCTTGTAGAGGATATCACTGCTTTGGAAAAGACTGCCCATCCATGTAAAACAAAGCGCATACATGTCCATATTCATTCTCAATGAGACTGTACAGAAAGGAAATAGAAAATATACCTCAGGACTTCCCCCTTTATTATTAATGGACAGAGACATCTCCTAAATGCTTTATCCCATCCATGGGTCCCCTCAAAATGTCTATGGTATCATCTCAGTTACTCTCATTTTATATAATTATTGACCATGGAATTTACAGGCCAATCTAACCCCAAATGGTCTAAGTTAATTAGAGCACCAAAATGGAGATGGGCTAGGCTTAAAATGCCCCTCTTAATACTTACTTATGTACCTTTGAACCTATTCAGCATGAGCCAGCCCTACACAATGTTGTCTTCATGTTAGACCACCATGCACTACCATTTTAGTCCCAGTGTTAAATAAAAAAGTCTTCTCACCATATGTACACAAAGGTGTGTACATCATTGTATCTTTACAAATTTCAGCCTGAAACCTTGTTCCTTTTTCAACATGTTTTGAGTATGTTACTTGTTTTTATTTTGCTGTTGGATGAGTGAGTTTTTGTAACATTTATTTGTTATAAGTTTGGTATAAGTAAAAGTGTATCTATTTGATGCAATAAACATTTATATTAATAAAAAAGAGATCCAGATATATTTAATAGCTTATTTGTCACCTATCAAATCCCAGGCAATTAAAGAATATTAGTAAATAATTAAATAAATGCACAGTTACTGTTACTAATGTCATATGAGATGCTACATGCTCTATGTCATTAATAGACAGCAAACACTGACTGTGCCTAGACTGCAAGAATCTTCTTACATTACCCACAGAAAATAAAATCAATTCTTAAGTGCAGAAAAACACTTAAAATATCATGTTAAAAACTAACTAACTAAATTAAAAAGCTAATGACTACATATTTAAGGGCACCAAGGCTGGCATAACTGGTTGTATTCCCCAGTCCTACTATATTTATGGAACATTAATGTTTTATATAATAAAACAAAAAACATAAAAATAAATCTAAGAAAAAACATCACTGTCACGACTCTAAATTAACATTACAAACAAGATATGAAAAAACAATGAGCACATCACAGTACAAACCTCACCTAAACATTAAAAAAAAGTCGTATCATGCTGTTTGTCCTTACCTCTAATATGATTTTCAGAATAAGATCTTACCCTGTTATATATAACAGGAGTAATGTGGTGCTCAGCTCAGATGCTTGAGAATTTTTGACATTTTAAAACATTTTCTAGTCTCAGATTTTTTCCGTACTGTCTCAGTTATTTTGCCAAGAAAGGCTGTTGACCAGATTCAAATCATTTTGCAGAAAATATTCTTTGACTATTATAGTTACATTTCAGGAAATAGTTTATATGGAATTAAGTAAGGAAATAAAATATAGAATGTATACTGCCAGGTACATGAGAAGCAAGACAAATGCAACAAGTTGATAAAATAAATTGAGAACATGCCTTTGGAATGGTGCAGACAGCCCAAGGCAGTTGGTTATTTGGGACTATTCCTTCTTAATGTCCTTTTAAGTGTCATAAACTGTCAGATGGCTACAAAGAAAATTATTACATGGAAAAATACTGAACAAATTATAGCAGTGACATGAAGTGAATTCTCTTTTTGTTTCAGATCATATAAATTCTGCCTAACATTGAAATATCCAGCTGCTCTTCTATAAAAAATATGAGATAATGGGTTGATTAAACGAATCCTAGATTCTGGTAGTCCATTTATATGAATTAGTAAAAAAATCATTTTTCTGCTGAATAAAACATACATTTTGAAAAGTGTGATAGAGGCAGAGATGGCTTTCTTTGCAAACTTTACACTCTGCATGGTTCTGATGAGAACTTTTTAAATGACTGAGAATTTGATTACAGGGAGCTGAGAGCTTAAATGGCCATGAACCCAATTCACAAAGTTTGCAGGAGATAGTTTTCTATGGACTGAGTGATAGACAAATGAAACAGCTTGCCTAACACATTGACAGTAGCAGTGTTATTGCTAGATTTAAAGCTGGCAGAGAAGGCTCTAAAGGGCTAATTAAAGAAAAGGAATGAATGATTGCACAAAGCAGTAGCAGTTGTAAGGCAAGGATCCAGAACAAAGTAAAGGTGCACATAGAATTTGATTTTCAGAGGCTACATAGTAAATGTAACTCCCATACTTGTTGGATGGCAATCAAGAAGAAAACAAAGAAAAATGTTACTTGACTAACTAGTGTTTTACTCTTTTGTACGCAAAAAATGCTCATATATATATATATATATATATATATATATATATATATACATGCCACTATTCTGTGAGGTACCAAATACATTTGCTTAAGGATCTTTCTTGTTAGAGAGATTTAAAAATGAATTTAGACATCAGATTAAATAACTCTTTTGTCTCTTTGGCACTCTATACATATGGATGTATACAACAAATTTGTGTTTCCTGTATAATATAAGAAATGCAATTTTATATATATATATATATATATATATATATATATATATATATATATATATCATGTTTGTGATTTTTTTAGATAATTTATATTCCCAAAAGTTGTATATTGTATGTATTAATCTAAACTTGTAGTAATGACTAATAACTGCAATGTGATTGCTGGAGCTTGTCTTCCTGGGACCTTTGCTGAAAAAAGCTGCTTGCCAACTTGGACCATCCCTGTCAACAAATGGAATAATACATAAATAAATAAATAAATAAATAAATAAATAAATAAATAAATAACTTTAGAAATGTGCTTGGAATCTGACCTGCCCAAAACATAACTGGTTATAGTAGTATCATTTAATATTGTTTTTCCAACAATTTATTTTTCTGAAGCTGTTATAATGTTTGGTTTCCTCACACAGAAACTCTGAACTGTGTTCATATTGTAATTGTTATTACTGCTTAATATAATTGTCCTTGTTACAGTTCCTTAAGCATCTTCATTACTGGTTCCACATCATATTTCATCATTTTAAGTTTTCCCTGCTTAGTTCATTTCATTTCTCCATACTTATTAGTCTGTACTGTAGTTTTATCTAATTGACAAATATTAATTCTTCTGAAGTCTGTGGCTTGTAGCTCCATATTGGTAACATATATTTAAATGAATCTTTATGTAGAAGTAAAACTCAACTTTTCTAAGTCATTTGCAATGCACTACTATACTTGTCATTCCTATCTAAGGTATTTACTACTTGAAATTCCATCTTTCTTCCTTCACAAGGCTAAAGACTTTCAAATGGGCCAGATGGTTAGCCTGTTTTGAAAAACAGCAATCAAGTACTCTAGACTTCTTGGGTAAGATAAACCATTTGTGAGTCATGCCTTGCTACTTTTTTTATACAAATGTTTACAAGCATGTCACACAAGGTTGTGTAATCGTATATGTTGTTATCAGTGCAATCATGGACCTATATATATCTATATCTATAGATATAGACATAGATATATAGATAGCTATATCTATATCAATATTTATATTTATATGTGTGTATGTGCTGGAGTGTCTGCCTCATACATAGAAGTAAATACACTCAACACACACACACACAGACACACACACACACACACACACACACACACACACACACACACACACACACACACACACACACACACACGCACACAGACACACACAGACACACACACGCACACACAAACACACACACGCGCAAACACACACACATATATATATTAATGTCTATATCTATAAATATATATATATATATATATATATATATATATATATATATATATATACATACATATATAGACATACATACATACATACACCATGAATGGTGTTAGTGACTGCAATCTTATGCCATGATATAACATTTTCTTTGCACAGTGTTCAATGCAGTTTTAAGCAGTAGCATTACAAAAATGAAATGCATACAGATGTAAAGTGTCCTATGCCACTCCTCCTTTATTACTTTATTTAATAACTTATGCCTCTTTGAGCTAAATATTGGCATGTTTATAAAAGTGAAATTGTAAGTAACAGAAAAGCCACAGTAGGTCAAGGTCAAATGTGTCATACACATCTCCTGAAGATAAGAAGGTGATGGTGCAAGTGATTTTGTAGCGGGACTGTCATGAGAACCAGATGGTGAGTTGGTCTGGGGGTGTGACATACTTGATGCAGGTGATCTTACAAACACTGACCTGACAGTGCTGTTTGACCAGGACCTCAAATGAGAGGTTCTGTTAGGTTTAGATGAACACAGATGTGATCTGCATGAAATCTGTTGTACTTGTTTCTCCTGACTAAATATAATACTTATTTGAGTAGCACTTGTAGTCTTATGTGATCTGTCCCCAGTGTAGTACTCAGTCCTCTTCCCCTTCAAGAACGACTCCTATTTGAGTCAGGTAAGTCATAAATGTTGTATGAATGGAAGTTGCCATGTATGGTTGGTGTGCCTTTTCTTGTGGTATCAGGATATAGGCTCATGTTCTCCAGCTTGTGGACTTCAAAAGGCATGAGTTTGAACCTGGTATTCTCTAAATATTGTGCATGCATGCTTTTTTACAGTCACGGGAATAACTGTATTATGCAACAACGTGGTTGGGTACTCCTAATGTTATGCAAAGTTTTTGAGACCAAGAGATAAATCACACAACTTTTTTTCAATCAAAGTCACACATCACCTTGGAGCAATGTGATGACATCATGTCTTCAGATATACACTGTCTCATATTTATAGTAAGGCTTTTTTTGTGGTGTATGCACCCCATACAGTATGATGGAGTTAGGTAGGTGTATGAAACCTGCAGTGACTAAGGAGAGTGAGTCACAACAGAGTAAGGATGAATGATAGGAACTACAGTTTTAATGTGTACAATTACCATTACCTTTAGGCTAAACTGCTTTGCATGCCTTGAAGTATGTTCTTCTCACAGTTGTGGTAAGACTTTGTCTGTGGTGTGTGCAGTTAATATACAGTTCTGTAGATTGTAGAGTTACATAGGCAGATGTCCAACTCTAGCAAAAGACAACATAATGTGTGTGTAGAGATATGACACTCACACAGAAACATTTACAACATTGCATAAAGTCATTTCTAATAAAGCTCTTTCAACACATTGAGTTCATGCCAAACAGCTGTTCTGTGATACTTATGGTGAGAGTTCTCCTGTAGTGCATGCAATTAATATTGACTTCTTTAGCATGTGTACCTAGATAGGCAGTTGTGTAAATCTGGTAGTGTATACATGCAAAATAATATGGTCAGACAAGAATGTGTTACGCAACAAACAGTGTTATGGCTATATCACACTTGTGTGAACACTGACATTGCTACATGCTTCTGATCCCTCATAATAATTTGTATTGGGTAAATGAACATCAAAACTTTTTTTTAGTCTTCCTCCTGAAGTGGGTTCTTTGTGAGGCCTGTCTGTTATCTCCTGTGGCAGGCACAATTAATATACAGCTCTGTAAAGGGGGAAGCATATTAGGCAGACATTTGAAACTGTTAAGGTATGACTGTCAGAATGCTGTAATAGACAGCAGTGCCTTAACCAAAGACTGGAATCACGGCACAGTAAGAGGGCCACTTTTTTTAGTTTTCACACTCCATGTTAGGGGAGCCATAATCATTACAAAGGGATACTGATGCAATCCCTTCAAGTGTGCTCTCCATGACACATCAGATATTCTTCTTCTTGTGGTATTGATGGTTGATACACTTCTCTCTGAGGTTTGACTCAGGTATGTGTTTGAGTCTGGTAAGATGTTACTGCTGAGTACATCATGGAATGCTCACAGACATTATTTAGTTCCCCGAAATTACTGACCTGTTTAGCAAAACATAATGCAAGCATGTACATATAAATGCTATTATTGTACTCACAGTATTCAGCTTTAAAGGAAAAGATGCCTTATTCATCACGTTTTGATGTGTGCAATGCTGTAGAATTTCGCAGTGTTAGTGGGTCTGTTTTATGATACTTTCCTGTGGTTTGTTTTGGGTAGTTGATGTTATTGCATACACACATATACATACACACACACACACACACACACACACACACACACACACACACACACACACACACACACACACACACACACACACACACACGTGTATATATAATATGTTACATTATCAATATGCACTACATACACAAATGATTTAGTTCTAATAAAAACAAGGGATGGGTATATGAGATTGTAAAAATAATTGAAAATCTGTTAAAAAAGCTGGTATGTAGTTAAACAAAATGAGGTGTAAGGGATTTGGTAAGATAAAATATATGGAATATATTTCACAAGAAAGGAAATAAAGATTTTGGGAGTGACATCTGGTGTGTATAAAAGTGCAATAAGTTAATTGAGAGCGATACTGGAACAAATAAAAGAAAATTTTTAGCTTGGTGGAAAAGTTTGTATTTATTATTGCAGAATAAAGACATATATGCAGAATACTTATCTATTAGGAAAACTAGCATATTCAGGAGGCAAATATATGTTTTTCTCTCAAATGGAAAAAGTTATTAGAGATTCAGTTTAGCTTCATTTCAGCTTCAAAGCTGAACCTGGTGAGAAGAGGGACAATTTATAGCAAAAGAAAAGTGGTTTAAATTAAAAAAAAAATCTAGTCTGGCAATTAGCATTTATGCATTTGTTTTAGGTAATGAGAAAGGTAAAAGAAAGACAACAAGAAATGATAGGTAAGATGCTATGGGCTGGATTTCAAAAGTTCTGCAGAATTGGGCAGAATGCACGGAGTTCAGTGCAAGATTTGTAGTGAGTCAAGTAATATGCAAATGTGTCCCAGTCTAATGACCACATCTCAGTGGTTCTATATTATAACATCAAAGTCTTAAAACTTTGAATGTTATAATATTGAACCCTATGCACCAAATGTTAAAAATAGCGAAACTGCAGAATATCGAATACTTTCCTAGGGAAAGTATTCAGTGGGCCGTTTCAGCAGCTTTGCTATTTCCTCGACTGTGGAGCAAAGGTTACGGACCAGGTTAAGCTAAGTGTACGAACAAAGGTCAGTGGGTGATAATGACCTTAGGGTTAGGGAGCGGGTAAGGTGAGTGTGCGATAGGGACTTTAGGGTTAGGGAGTGGGTAAGGTGAATGTGCGATAGGGACTTTAGGGTTAGGGAGCGGGTAAGGTGAGTGTGCTATAGTTAGGGACCTTAGGGTTAGGGTTGGGTTAAGGTAAGTGGATAGCTAGTAGTATATGTATGGTTTAGTGTAGGGTTTTGTGAAGTGTATGTGTGTGGATTATGTATTTTGGTGTGCTTGTGTTGTGTGTATGTTTGTTGGAACAGCAAATTTTTCCCTGGGAAAAAATTCGCTATTCTGATTGCTATATTTTCTGATGTTTCGATCGAATGGGTTCGATATTATAACATTTAAGTTTTAAGACTTTGATGTTATAATATAGACCCATCTCAGCACAAGGCAGGCACAACAAAGAAGCAGTGATGTCAATGCAACTGCAGTCAGGTATTGGAAAATCATACTCCAAAGAAAAATAACCAGTAATGTGATATATTACCATTAGCAATGTATGGCAGACAAGCTCACCTGAACATGTCAGTGATATGTGGAAAACACTGACAGTAGAAAAATGTGCATCAGCAATAGTGCCATAAAATCACAAATATTTGCAATATGTGGTGGTTATCATCATAAAATACTGATGTAAATATACAGACATACGTTGGTTATCACTTGCGGAATCCAGCATAATCTGCAAAAAAAATATATATATCAGTTATGGCAAAGTGGAATCCATGGCAACATTGCCAGTGCTAACCTCAGCTAACAATGGGTGCAGGACATGGATAGGGAACACACATAATGCACACATCCTATGAAATATGGTGATAGCAAAGCAGATGTGGGGTGAGGGTGAAGAAGAAGGACACAAGAAAGGGATGATTGAATAAGAAGGTGAGAGGAAGAGTCAGAGGGGGCACAGGCAATTTTTTTTTTGTGGGAATAGGCCCCTTTTTAAAAAAAAAATAGAAGGTATGGAAAAGATATGTAAAGAAGAGGTGGGGAAAATATGGGTACAAACATATAACAAACAGCACAAGACACGATGGACAAAGGCTGGTAATATACATAAAGGCTAGGTGAGGCACACAGACAGCACACATATAGACTGTATAACATGAGTAAAAGAAAGATGACAAAGTAGGTAAGGAAGCATACCAGACATGGTGCACGTCAATGATACATTACATACCAATGCACAAACCAGCAAGACTGAGAAAATCCAACAAAGAAAATGCAGGAGCATACAATCAGAGATCAGATTAGAACCCCCAACCATGGATGTAATAGGCAAACAACTAAGCATAGTGCCAAGCATCAGCACTGCAGTGAAAGAGTAATGTTGCTGTGTAATAAGCCACTAATGCTTTCTAACACATAGTGAAACAGGATAAATGGGATCCTGACCTCAATGTAGACATTACATGCCAGAGGCAACACAAATAGTGTGCAGGTAGGCAATGCAGATATGTAAAATGCAATGATATCACATAAGACAAACACACAAGGCTCACCTCATATATCCCCAGCAATGACATTCAGTGTAAAATCAGCATAGAAAATCCACATGGAGGAATGTGACAATCATGTCCCTTACTTAATAGCATATGAACAACAGAAATCAAAATATACAACCCTGTGAATACATAGCTATGCAAGGAACATATAAAGTATGTCTGGGGAATGTATGACACACAAATAAAACATGAATACAGGTGAAAAATGCCAATGATCATCACATTGTATAGATATGCACTCCATGTGTATGATAGTTCAGTACTCCAACATTACACTGATGAGATGTTACACAAAGGTGCACACAGACATATACATATACCTTGTATACATGAAATATATAGCCAAAGGCTATAAGGGGAAGGCAAACGGGCACGCATTAAAAAGAAGACACATAAAAACACAGAGTGAGCATATCCAAGTATAAATATTACACTTGCATATGTCTGCCACTCAGTTTGGACTGTAATTCCCCTGCAAGGTACATGCAGCAAAGGAACAGTATCTGATCTACATGTATTATGCACTGTTGATATCTACTAACATGTCCATGAACACATGATACAAACAACACAGTAACGTACATTAGGTAAGCAGCAGTACATGACAAAAATGAGCATAGAATTTCACATACCGATATACACTACCATGTCAACATAAGACACCAACAGCAGGTGGCATATTTACAATAAGCAATAACAATAGTACATGTTAATATGTATTACCAATCAAAGGGCAGTCATGTTTACACACCTATGGCACATGACTGCAGGAGAATTACTCATTCATAACATTTCACAGCAAGGGACAATCTGTGTGTTGTTGATGTTAGGGGTATACAGATTGTTAGCCATAGCAAAGCAGGCATACTACACATAATGAAAACTGCAAATGTATGCTCACATGAGTAACACACAGCAAAGGTGTACATGTGTCAGAAGAGCAACTACAGATATAATACTGTTATGTTTGCCATAATGCAGATATTCATTACTTGCACCATTTATATGATAACTTAATGAAATTCCTCCAAAAAATGTAGACTACTAATCCTTGCTGTTAAAGCTATACAGCAAGGATTCAAGCTATGAAGATGTTAACACCAAAGGCATACATTGAAGGGGCTGCTACTGTCAAAGTTGTTTAAGAAATTGTGCCAGTAAAAATATACATATTGGATGTGTAACAGAACAAGTTATGAGACATCAGAGTATAGTCAGAGCAGCATATAAAATGGCTTGTAAAGGAGGACACACACACACACACACACACACACACACACACACACACACACACACACACACACACACACACACACACACACACACACACACACACACACACACACACACACACACACACACACACACACACACACACACACACACACACACATCAGTATCATGATCTATCTGTATATAATTCACATAGCAAGGATTTTTATAGTCCAAGGTATAACTACAGCATTACATTATGCAGTCACATGTAGCAGGGTATGCAAGCATACTGAACAGGGACAAATGCATTAGCATTATCTAATAAATATAATTAGTTGACGTGTGTACACAAATGAATAAAAAAATACAAACATATGATGTGCAATTAACAACCTCAATAATTCCAATACAGGATGTGGGCAATGACTGTCTACCTAACAGTACTGTGCCATAAAGATGATTAACATACACGGCAGTGGTGCATCACTACAGCAACAAACAGCCTTATAAACATGCAATGCCACAATATGATGGTTGTGAGCACCATTACAAACAATCAAAAATTTCCCCATTGAGACAATCTGAATACAATGGTTAACATACACATATACACTGAGGTCAGTAACGTGCAACTTCTAATAGATGTAGAGGATATCATAGACAGACTAGAAATCAACCCTAGAGGTGGTCCATGGAAGATACAATTAAATCACAGAGAATTATGGTGGCAATCTAAAGTGAATGCTGTCATACCACCAGGGTTAAATGATACTGTATCTATCATGAGTTTGTTGAAACTGAAAGCATATTATAGGTAGGTTATAAGTTATGCATAGTAGTTTTAAATATAAGTGACAAATATTTTTACTTGAAATTATGAATGATTTTTATACTGGGTATATTTAATGATGTATGTAATTCCATTGGTATGATTGGATGAAGTGATCATGTGATTTATTCATATGTATATATGTGTAACTCTTTGTAACATGGCTGCTTTTTGATTTCTTTAGAAGTACAGTGAATAAAAGATGAAAGAGCTAAATTTTCAGTTATTCAGTGTTCACCTGGTTTATAACTTGTACATGTTTGGTATTTTAGATCTAGAAATACTGAAGATACAAGTTTATTAGAGCTGCAAGCTTTATTGGCAGTGTCTCTTAATGATACCAATGCAGTGGAGGTGCTGTGGTATGGCCAAAATCCATGTAACATATTAGTGATTAGCTTATTTTATAAGAGATAGAGGAGAAATTTATTGGTGTTCAATGGACGTCACAGATACTATTAGGAAGGTACCCCATACTCTTTGTACACTTTCACAAAAAAGGGTGCCTTAAGAAGGAGTTTGACTTTCCACATCCTGTTTAAAACACATAAGAGGATCACAGTAGCCCTGAATCAGCGGTCAGTGTAATAGAGCACATGGTTCTATGCTCTGTCTTTAAAAACAAAATGCATGCATGAAGAAATATCTGTCTCTCTTGCAGTTGGCTGCCAAAGTCCGGCTTCCATTTCTTCTTCCTGCTCATATTTAACTGGCATAACATATCAATGCAAAGGTAATTAAGAGTCAACAGACACTTTCTTACTCAACCATTCACTCTTTTAAAGAAAACATTAGGAGTTAGACAGCATTACAAATCTGGTTACGATAACACGTGAGTACCAAGCCTTTTTTATGAGAGTTATAGAAACTGGATAAAAGGTAAAATGGTTGGAGTTGTCTGTATGTGCATTGGAGACCTTGCAGTTATGTGAGTTTTGTGAAGGAAATGTGATAAGGTCTAAGGTAGGGGAAGTTAGCTGTGTGGAAGGGGGGGTGTTAGGTGAGCTTGAGGTTAAGTTAGTTATGCATTCTATGAAGTATGTATTCGCACATATATCATTTGAAGAGGGGGAATGTCTGGGTATGGACTGGGATCCTTTTTTGTACTTGGGTTGATAAGAGAGGATATGGAGGATCAGAATTCTTTAGGGCTGTTTTTATGGCTATCTTGTAGGTGAGTATAATAAGACTTTTTATCTCTATCAACTTGTTTCTGTGTATCTAGCTATAGATAGATAGATGGATTGATAGATAGATCCACATATGTATATTTTTGTTCCTATGGATATCTTCATAGAAAGATGTGAAACAGAGAGGGATATGTGTGGATGTATACATTTATAGGTTGCAATATAAATCAATGGCATCTGCTTCCCTGAATTGTGTGATAGATACTAATCTTAATTCAATATCACAGAATCATTATTATTCTAGAAATTGCATATGTGGGTGAAAAGGTCAACATCCATGGCATAAGTGGATAAGGTAATGCAACACGTACATTTCAGTACATAAGTTGAAAGTATAAAACAAAATGCCTAAATGTATAACAAACAGTAAGGTGTATATTACAGGAACTAAAGATCTTATGTGAGATTTGAACTTTCAAACACAAAAGAAGTTGTAATGTAATTGGTTATATTACCTAAAGTGCTAACCCTTCAGCTGTGCCACACTCAAGGGATGTGACACCCATATTTTCTCAAATCAAGTGTGATTACAATACTCACTCAAATGTAATGCATAGTCCCCTGTAATATTCACATGTTTGTCTAACCCATAACAAAAGTAATGCATGTGAAAGGTTAACATTTAATGCTGAGCATACATATTTTTTTTCAGTTCAAACTGCAATAGAATTGCAAGGATATCCATGTTAACATTGTAAATGATATGGAACAACCTCAATGTGTTGTAGATAATGAAGAAATACACAGTTGTCTGTGGCATAAGACAATCATGTAATACAACATGGAAATTGCCTTACAAAGGTTTATAGGTTCATAGGTATTTACTAGGCTAACAACCACAAAGGCCTTTTTAAACTAGCCATGCATCCCAAATTTGTGACAAGTTCTGATACCCTTGATAACTGTATGCATGGGCCTAGGAGATGAACCATTTACAGGTTACCTGCCTGCATCAGAGACATAGGTGCTAAACCAGGGATGAACTTTCAGTTTCCTGTCCAATTGTTCAAGTACACTTGAACTGGATTAGGAAAGAACTCTGCTTCACATGGATGGGGAGCCTGTTTCATAGATGGGGTAGTCTATGCGATATATACCTATCTCTCCAGCAGATCCTACTTATATCACAGGCAAGGTTTAAGTATGGGTAACTCTGGTACTATTTGTTTTGTGGATATGCAGGAGGTCCATCAGAGTGGGGTCTGACAATGCCCTGTATGCCAGGCAGAGATCTCCCCTCAAAAGCCTGTAGGAGACAGAATACAGGGATAGGGTCTTATGGTGGTCTGCATAGGACATATTACTAATGCACTGTATTCTTTTAGTCAGGAACCTCTGTGGACGTTCCAGTTGTTGGATATGCCTGCTTAGGTACATACCAAAGGGGACATTGTGCTCAATGATAAGTCTAATAACTGCAAAATACTGTGGAATAATGACTTCCTTGGACTTAGATGCCATACCTTTGTTTATAAGTCACGCAACATAGAATAATTTCCTCACCACTGTATACATGTGATGATCAAAGGCTAGATTATGTCCCTAAGTCTCTGACTACTGGGTCAACTATAAGGGGTGTGTTGTCAATATGATAGTTACCAGGGATGGATGACTTCCCAAATGATACTATTATGCATTTCTTGACATGTAGTTGTAGTCCATGACTCTGACACCAGTTGTTTGTCTGTGTCAGCCCCTCCTTGAGAACATTTGTGTCAGTGTGAGATTCAATGACAGCTACTAATTTGCAATCATCTGCAAATTTAGTCAGCCAGAGATCACTGACATTGGCCTTGACTTCTGATAAGAAAATTCCAAAAAAGAGCGGTCCAAGGACTGATCCCTGAGGGACACCACATGTGACCGGCCTCTTTGTAGAGGTGGACTCCCCAATTCTAACTTTCTCGGTCCTGTCTGTGAGCTAGTTGGCTATCCACTGGGTGACATACGGGTTGATACCTAACCTCTTGAGTTTGTCAACAATGCCAGAGTGGGGTATTGTGTCAAATGCCTTGGCCAGGTCAAGGTAGGCAATGTGAAAGATTTTGCCCTCATCCATTACTTTGGTGACCTTCTCAAAGAAGTCTACCAGGTTGAGTGGGAATGATCTGCCCTTGACAAAACCTGACTGGGTTTGATCCAGTGTCTGGAGGTTTAATATATCTCTATTGATCATCTCCATGATAATTCTTTCCATGGCTTTACATATAAGACTAATGAGAATTATGGGTCTGTAGTTTCCAGGGTCTATAGATGGCCCACCTTTGTGCTTAGGGATGACTGTTGCCTTTCTCCATTTATGAGGCATGAAGCCTGTTTTGAGGCTAGAGTTAAATAGCAGTTTCAGTGGCCGTGACAGGTCATGTTTCATGCTATTTAGAAGGCATCCGGGGATATTGTCTGGGCCCATTGACACAGTGTTCTTGGTCTTAAAGAGAGCATTAAGGACCTGTTCCACAGTGATAGTAGGGACGTTATATTTGAAGATATTTCCTCAGGGAAGGATGTAGGGGAGAGAGAGGAGTAAAGCTGGAGCTGAATTTATCAGCCAGGAGGTTTGTTATATCTTCTGTCTCAGTACAGGTGGCTCCATTTACAATGAGCTCTGCACACAATTGTGCATTGCCTTTGAGGATGCGGACATAGCTAAAGAATGCTTTGTGGGTTGTTCTTGGCCTGGGTGGCTAAACTTACCTCAAATTTGGCTTTGGTAGAATTTATTCATCCTCTGAGTTGTTTGTTTAGTTTAATGAGAGTAGCTTTATCTTGCTGGGTGCTGCACCTCCTAATTTTTGCCATGATTTTCTTCCTCCTGTTATACATCCAATTGATTTTGTGATTCCACCAGGGCGGCTTATTTTATGAGTTAGTTCTGTACTTCTTCCTAGTGGGTACAGCTGCCTCTATGCAGCTATTAACATGCTTGTGCAGAGTTTCTGTGAACAGCTCTGCATAGGTAAAAGTGTTCTCAGGGTTTATAGGGGCTTGAAACTTTGCCAGGTTCTCACTTAATAGCAGGAGGTTAAACTTAGAACACTTCCTGAATATTTCCGGTTTAGCTGGGAGCCCAGCTTTTATTTTTACTTCAAAGGAGACCATTTTATGGTCTGACCTTGCCAGAGAAGGCATTACAGTAGGGGGTGTGCAGCACTCTCCCATATTAGTAAGGACCAGATCCAGTATGGTTGTACCCCTGGTTGGTGTATTGACTATACGGTCTAGGAAGTTTGTGTTTACAAAATCCAGGTATCGCTGTGCATGTATGTTTGATGTTGTATAGGATTCCCAGTTAATAGTGGAGTAATTAAAGTCAACCAGGAATATGGTATTGGGTTGGATGTTTAGTGTTTCTAATAAGTTTAAATATATGGTATGGGTTTCCTGGATATAGAGGGAGACCTATAGCTTGCAAGGAAGTGGTACTGGATTTTACACATGGTTATTTGAATATGGAGCAGCTCATGTGCATTGCCCTGTTTGACCAGCCTTGAAATATATTTATTTTTTATGTAAATAGAGACACCTCCACCATTAGTCCCTGCCTGTGAAGTAGCTGGTCTAAATGTGTGGAAGGCATTATAACCCTGCACTGTTGATGTGCTGTCTTCAGCTTTAAATCACATTTCAGAGACCGCACAGACATCAGCATTCTCTAGGATAATGAGAACTTCCAGGGAGATGAGTTTTTTGTTTCGGCTCCTAACATTGAACAGTAATACCTTTAAATTTTCTTGGTTTTGATTTGCTGTGTCAGAAGTACTTTCAGTTTGGCATTGCCTAAAAAAGGCACTATGGGGGAAGACAATGTTTTAGCTAATATTTGAAAGCCTAGAGGGGAGAGGTGCATACCATCCCTGGCAAAACAGCATGGTCTGTTGACCATCTCCTTCAATGCTGACGAATATTGCACCCCCTATTATTAAAGTCAATCATCGTTTGTTCATATTGTGGCATCATTCTTGGAGATGGTCAAATGCTGCTCAATGTTAGTCTCATACCAGCCTGAGACACATTTATTTATTTATTTATTTCCAATTTGATTACCAGGAAGTCCACTGGGCCCAGAGAGACCATTTTCAGTGGTGGTCTGGGGAGAAAAGCTCCATGAAACTGATTACAGTAAAGATAGCTGTCCAATAAAAATAGGGTACAACTACAAATGCATATCAAATAATACAAAGTGTGAGCAATATTGCCCATAGTAGAAAAATATCATGCAGATACATTTTAACAAATGCACACAGTTAAAGTCAAAGTCAAAAGGTATTTACAATATTTACAGAGTGTGAGAGATCGTTTGGGAATTAGCTAGAGAAGGTTATAACCAGTTATAAGGTGCTTAGGAACTCAGGAGGATACCCTCCCAGGGGCTTTTGTTAAAGAGTTCTAGGTAGGGAGAATGCAGTTACATTTCCATTTGGAGGAGAGATAGGTGTAAAGCTGTGTTTTGAAGTTGTTTGTATTTGACATTGCCCTTAGTGTGGAAGGGAGAGAGTTCCATTTCTTACCTAAGGAGAAGAGAAGTTGTCCAGCAGGATGTTTAGGTTTGTGGATAGTAATCAAGTTTTGATGTTCAGATCTGAGAGTTTTGTTTGGGGTATATGGGGGAAGGATGCTGGTTAGAGCTGGACATTTGGTTGGATTAAATATTAGTCTATGTGCTTTAGTGAGCTGGAGGAAGTCCAGGTAATTTGTGAATTCTAACCAGTTGAGGGATTGGAGGGTAACACAGTGATGTATGGAAGTTTTGGCTTTGGTGGCAAATTTAGACATTTTGTTATAACAGTTTTCAAGTTTGGAAGTGATGGAAGAGTATAGATTAGTTAGTAGTGGGGCACCATACGGAAGAGAGAGAAGGAAGTAAGAGGAGGCCAGAGTATGACTGGTCAAAGTAGAGAGGAAGTGGTTGTTCCTGTATTGCATACCTAGTTTTTGGTGGGTTTTCTTTATATTTTGCTGAATATGGATGTCGAACTTGAGGTGTTTGTCTATAGTTACAACAAGTAGTTTGGCAAAGGGAACAACTTTGATCGGAGAGTTGTTTTGGCTAAGGACGTGGAAGGAATTTTTATCAACAAAGAAAGATGAGGGAGTGAATAGTAGCATTTTAGATTTGTTAGCATTGAGAGAAAGGTGATTTTGGCACATCCAAATCTCAGTAGTTGAGAAAGCAGTCTGAGTTTTAGATAGGAGTTCAGAGAGGATAGAGGTAGAGCAGACAAGTGTAGAGTCATCTGCATATTAGATGACTTTGGCCAATGGGGGCTCGTGATATAGGACTGCAGCCCCCCAGCTGTGACCACACAATGGTACAGTCCTCCTTGATTTCCTACATAAACATAAGATAAAACAGACTGTTTCCTTCCCAGTATGGATTCAGGAAGAAAGCAGGAGACTACTAATTTCCCAGAGGTCTATGTGGTGCTAACCGCATAGACTAGACTGGAAGGGAATCAGACTGCAAGGTCTACAGTCCTCAATGTTGGAACATACAGGAAACCAGAATTGTGTCCTGCACAATGGTGGCTGCCTTGAAGTTAGTTGCCTGGAGTTAAGTGATGAACAGGATTATCGCATTGCTGCTTATTAAGTTAGCTGTTGCTGCCTGCCTTGAAGCTGTCTGGAGTTAAGTGATGCTTATTAAGTTAGCTGCCGTGAACGGGTTTGCAGAGTTAGGTGGAAGGGTTGCCTTGTGCTGCAAGGGGTATCAGATGTTCTGCTTATTAAGTTAGCTGTTGCTGCCTGCCTTGAAGCTGTCTGGAGTTAATAGCTGCCGTTAACGGGATCGCAGATGTAAGTGGAAGGGTTGCCTTGTGCTACGGAGGATATCAGGTGTTACTGCTGTGAACAAACAGGATCACAGAGTTAAGTGGAAATGGAGGCGCATGTGTGTATATGTGTGTGTGTGTGTGTGTGTGTGTGTGTGTGTGTGTGTGTGTGTGTGTGTGTGTGTGTGTGTGTGTGTGTGTGAAATGCCACAGTTGCTTTATACTGGTGGCTACACAGAACCTGGTGGCGGTTAGAGATCAGGCTTGAATCCTGTACCTTGAGTGTAGGTAACAAGAGCCTGAATTCCCTACCCACCACCATTTGTGAAATTTTTGCAGATTTTTGCCTCATATTTTGTCCTGTTCAGTTCCTCATAAAATCTGTGGTTTCTGAATGGTGAAAACTTACATATTTGATGGTGCAGTGTTAGTACTGGTGCCTCACTGCTACAGGTTCTCTTGTTTGATTCTTGGCTGAGGTGCCTTCTGTATATAGTCTGCATGTTCTCCCTGTGTTAGTATGGGTTTGCTCTTGTGTCCTCACATGTTACAAAGACATGTGCCTGCATTATTTCCCCCTGGGCCTCTGCTGAATATTATTGTTTTTTGTTCCAAGTCACACTTTCCTGGTTAACAAATGTTAAATAGATAAAATTGACAGGCATTTGAATTTCAGACTTCATATTCTTCAGAAAGTACATAATAACACAAAACCTTTTATTCTAGCAATTTTCTAAGTTTATAAGATGAATATTTGAAATGTATCCCTATTTTTGAGACTGTATTCTCCCATTATTGGCTTCGTCCGGGTTTTTTGTGCTAAGGTTGAGAGCTATGGCAAGAACTGAATTCACTGAATACGTTTGAGGGCTGTATTCCCTCATTACTGGGTTTGTCCAGGAGTTTTGTACTAAGAGGTTGACAGTTTTGGTGAGAACTGAATATACTAAATGGTAGCCATTTAAGTTTCAGTCTTCCTCTCTTTCACAAAACAGCTGATTTGGCATAGTGATATGTTACTCTGAGTGTTTTGCACAGGGACCTGGGTTTAAGACTGGGCAGTAAAATGTATGGTAGTAATACAGCATTTTCTTTATTCTAGCAACTTTCCAAGATTATACAAGCAACTATTAATGTGTTTCTGGTTTTTGGGCTTTTGTCCCCCCAGAACAAATTTTGGCTTTTTCCTGATTTCTTGTGCTGCGAAGTTGAGAGATACAGTTGAGTATTGAGTAGATTTTACAAGGAGCTGAAAGCTGCAGGGGAAGAGAAGTTTAGTGCTGCTTATGTGGAGTCTGCATGCATTCTTAATAGCACAACAGGTAGTGTACTTACTTTTGATGCAGAAGGCTGTGGATTCTATTCTCACAGGGGGTGAATGCTGCCGTACTAAGAATGTTCTCTTTGGCGAAGATAACTAGTAACTATGAACCTGTTATCAGTTTGCCATCCATTTCCTATTGCAATATTACTAGCTTATCTTTTTTTAATGTAATATAGGCATTTTATTCCTCCGGGGCAACAGGCACTTTATTTATAGATGAAACAATTAAATATAAAGTTGTTTGCTAGCAGCAACATCTTCATTAGCTACAAATCTCTTTAATGTGAAATTATTTAGATGACTTACTTCTGCAGAGATTGTGCATATTTACTGATTCTGGTGGATTGTATAACTCTGAGTAGACTTTTTATGATGGAAATGTTCTCAAATAGGCAGTTTTGTCATTACTGGTGCATGCTTACTGATATTGGTGGATTGTATAAGTTTGAGTAGACCTTTTTATGATGGAAATGTTCTCAACTGGGCAGTTTTGTCATTATTGAAGCATGCATTTTGCTTCATTGCTTACTGGAAAAATGTTCAAAACAAATTTAAAACACCCTCTAACAACTGCACTGTATTATACAAGGAATATAATTTAATACAGTCAGGAAGGTGTATCACACAACATGTGTTTTGTGTGCAAGGGGGCTACCATTTGAAAACAGCCCAACGTTAATCTTTATACTAAACAAATGTATTTTCTTTGAATATGGATTTCAATGCTGTTTCAATGAATGTGAGTTTCAATGGCAGAGTTTAATGCTAAGTCTATTTTCATTGTGAGATTGCATTGCTTTGTTCAGCAGATGTCTTAGTGTTTGTGCTATAAAATACAAAATAAAACTTTAAAATGAAATCTAAATAATCATATATGTAAAGCAGTATGCACATTGCAGTGTTTATGGTAAATGGGGTGAAATAGCCAAGTAATGGGACATTGGAATGGCTGCAGGGGGTGGCTCCATTTGACCATGATTTTGTGAGGGGGAAGGATGGCAAACTCAGAAGCCCTGGCTCAACTGAACTATACCTCTCAACTGTCCAGATTTTCATAGAATGAATAGCTTTTTGCTTCTTATTTTTGGTTTGTTCCTGAAAAAATGTATGGTTTTCTGGCAAATCATTTAGGAATTAAGTCACTAAATCATTAAATAATTACAGACAGTGAGTTTCAGACTTCATAACCTTCAGAAAAATGCATGCTAAAGCAAGACCTGTTGTTCTATCAACTAAGTTTATACAAGAGCAATTTTTAGTACTGTTTGTATGTTCTCCCAATATATTTGGCCTTGTCCAGATTTTCTGTGTTAACAGGTTGAGAGATAAGTGCAAATTGCTTTATAGAATTGGGCATATCCAAGCCTCTCAACTGTCCCCGATTTTGGCTCAAAATGTTGCTCTCCTTCTAATAATCCCTCCGCAAAATGGCAATTTTGGAAGAAAACTTGGAGGGTTTACAATTAATAAATAACTGTAATAATCAGAGTTATACATTACTTTTATTTCAGAAATGCATGTAGATTCATTTATTTTGTCAGCTGCTCAAGATAACCGTACTAATATTAAAAAGCGTCCCTTTGACAGGTTCCCAGTTGTATTGTGTGGTTATTTTATATTTTTGCATCACATTTCTGATCCATTTTCCATACAATTGTGGTTTTCTGGCAAATTAGTAGCAAATCATTAAAGACTGAAGTAATAAAATAATGACATACAGTTGAGTTTCAGATTTCATACCCTTCAGAAAATTCATACTAATGCAAGACCTACTATTCTATTCGAAGGTTTATAAGATCTATCCTTAAATATTGTCCCTATTTTTGGGCCTTTGTCCCGCTTCTGTGTATGGCTTTGTCCAGATTTCTTTCTCTGAGGTTGATAGGTATGACACATATGTCAGGGCCATCACAGTCAGCCAGAGACATTTCAAGTTATGACATACTTGTTGCACCCCACTCCCCCATGTAGTGACTCTGAATGTGTCCAAGCAAGGCACAGAGCAGTTATGCAGAGTATCCCCCACATCCAAGGTAGACACAAGTACTACAGTGGCTTTTCATCTGTCTTGCTTGACTTTGCAGAATGTTCTAGTTTCTGTCATATTTTTATTCTGTTGATTATGCTTCTTATTATTTAGAAAGTGCCCATTGCTCTGTGTTTAAGTAGCAGTGATTTCATGACCATCAGGTAAGCTTGTCTAAGATTGTAAGATGCAATAAGCTTACTGTTAAAAAGTTACCAACATTGAAAGCCTTTTTGTTGTTGCCATGCAGAGAATACTTACATAACTAGATAATGTATAAGCCTTGGGTATTAAAATGCATATGACAGTATTTGTAATAAAGGACAGAATTACAGTATTTTAAGAAGCTCATTACCTTTGTTGCAGACTTGCAGTCATCTTTGTAGGCTTTATCCATAAACTAAACAGAATGCCAATCTATCATGTGGTCCATAACCTGTGCAGTAATCCTTTTAAGCAATTTATCTTGATCATGTTTTTTGTTTGCTGTTCATTTTTCACTTTGATCATGTTTTTCCATAAGTAGATAGTTGTCAGGCAGCAGGTCTTTTTTAGATAAGAAACATTTTTACAAGTGGGGGTATTACAGAGATTGCTACTTTCATCATGTTACTTGGTACTTTTTATAAAGCTGAATATAAATTATAATTAGAACTGCAGTGCAAGGAGAAGTGGTTTGAGTTGAGTGCTGCTTGTTTTTCTTGCACTTGATTTTGACTGGCATTCCAGTAAATGTATTTAAAAAGTAATTTATTTTTTCATGCCTCACAGCCTTTTTGTTTCCATCTAGATATTAAGTACGCTGTCATACAGCCAATGCATTGAAATATTTTTTTTCTTCTACACTTCACATTGTCTTGATTGGACTCTCATAATGACAGTTTGGCACCCAGGGCAGCATATTTAATTAAAGTACCAGTTTTTGTGGTTTTGAGCATAACTCCTCCTCTTTCTAATTGGCTGCACCCCTTCCCATTGGCCCCACACATTCAGCTGTCTCCTGCAGCCACCCTTCGATTTGAGGTCACCAGCCGCCACTGACTTTGGCATTAGGAATAGCAGAGTGAAAGTTATTGATAAAGATATTAAACAGCATTGGTCTAAGGATGGACACCTATGGTACTCCGGTAGGAGTGGGTAAGAAAGATGCAGTGCTTTTTTTCCATTTCACAGCCTGATACCTATCTGACAGACAGCTTGAGAACCAGGAAAGTGTGTTTTGGGAGAGAATTAGGTTTGATAGATAACTTAGAAGGTGCTTATGGAAAATAGCATTGAATGCTTTAGCGAGATCTAGGAGCACTGTGGATACTAAGTTCCCAGAATCTCAGGCTTGATTGACAGTTTCTAAGAATGAGAGTAGATCTGTTATGGTGCTGTGTCCTGGTCAGCAGCCATGTTGGGTAGGGGAAATAAGTTGTTTTTTTTAGTCAGAAAAGACATAAGTTGGAGGTGGATGCATTTTTCTAGGATTTTGGAGATTGAAGAGTGAGGAGCTATAGAGCGGAACTTTGAAATGTTAGTGTTTTTGCCTCCCTTGTGGAGAGGAAGATAAAGGTGGAATGCCAGAGTTTAGGGACATAGGATTCCTTTATGGATCTATTAATTAGTTTACTAATTGGGAGAGCTATACCACTGGCAGCAGACTTAAGAAAAGAAGAGGGGATGTTGTCAGGTGCATTGAAGCAGGGTTTAAGTTTGGACAAAAGTATTTTTATGTAGTTTGTGGAGACAGGTTTAAGCTCAAACATAAGGGGGAAATTACTTGGGGACTTAGATGAGGTGGAATGTAGGAGAGATGGGTCGTTGTTGGGAAAAGTTTAGTTAGGTTGGATATTGTCTCTATAAAGAAAGAGTTGAATAGTGAGGCTCATTCGAGGTCAGATTTACTTGGGTACGGACATGGGTTATTTTTGGAGCCTGGGTTGAGGAGTGAGTTTATGGAGTTCCAAAAAAGCCTAGGGTTTTGGGGATGGTTTGACTGGAGCTTTGTGTAGTAGGATTTTTTGTCTTTGAAGATTTGTTTTTTTTTGCAAAGTTACAGAGCTGTGTATATTGGAGAAAGATTATATCGATGTTGGTGTGGATGGGAGGTTGTTGCACGGTGAATGAATGCTGGGAGGTGGTCACTAATAGAGTCAAGGATGGTGCCAGAGTTGGTCATTTTATTTGGATGGGAGACTAAGATCCAATCAAGAGTGGATCCTGGGGGATTTGTTTTATTGGATCTGGTGATGGAGTGGATTACTTGAGTAAAGTTAAAGAAGTTAATGGACAGGGAGGGCATGGGACTGTTGATTTTATTCCAATCGATGTTTACATCACCTAGTATGTAAGTTTCAAGGTTAATTTCAGCCGAGGCCCATTGGAGTATGTCTTCAAGGGTTGAGACATTATTTCCGGGTGGGATATAAAGGGTGATGATACAGAGGCTTTTGTGATTGTTCATTTTTAATAGACCGACTGTTAGTTCTGCATTGGCAAATTTAGGAATGGGGTTTGATAGGGGAATTAAGATAAGTAGATTGGACTAGATCAATGCAACACCTCTGCCTTTTTTCTTTGGGGGAGGATTTCAGAGTCAGAGATGTGGGGATTGAGCCAAGTTTCAGAGATGGCTACAATGTCAGGCTATTTATGACTTAGCCATGCTTGAAACTGATGTGCTTTGTTATTGAGACTCTGGGCATAGAGTGTGAATAATTTAAGAGTATTATAGGGGGATGAAAGGTTAGAGGAAGGGGAGTGGTAATTATTTGTGAGTGGGTTAGGTCTGGGTTTTGATAGTGTGTTTTGGTTTGGATTTAGGGTATTCTGGATGGTGAAGTATTTTAAGACCAAGTGTCTTTTTAGTAGTGGAAATAATTTTAGGATTATAAAGGTGCAGAGGGTTGAGCTGAAACAGAGAGGAGGAGATAGAAAAGAAATTATTATTTGTGTGAGGGAGGAGATGGTTTGTGTGGAAGTATAGAAAGTAGACGAGATTGGAAATGATTGGAGGTATAGGAGCTGGCATAGTATAAAGTTGTTAGGAGTAGTGGGAGGGAGATGGGGGTTTGGAGTGTTAAGAATGGTAAGGAAAGCATGGCTGGAAAAAGGTAGTTTAATATGGGAGGATTTGTAGTTGGAGAGAAGAGCTGTGGGGTGAGAAGGGCTAGTGAAAGACTGATGTCTTTAGTGATGTATTTAATTACTGTGGGTGAAAGGAGGAGGGGCAAAGAGGGAGGTTTTGACTGGATGGCTGTGTTGAGTGGGTAGGGAGTAGTTGAAATAGAAGTAGGAGTAGTGGGGTGCGTGGGAATTGGGGGAAGGGTAGGGGAGCAGAGTGAGCCCTCAGGGTGAATGGAGCGGGTAAAGCCAAGGAGAAGGAAGAAAGCCATCAGTAAGTTATCAGTGAAGCTGAGAACTAGCTCAGAAGTAAGGAGGCTCTGGCATAAGGCACTGTGTGTGAAAGTAGAAGGATACAGAGGGTTCACCATGGATAGGAGTTGAAAACAGGGCAGTAGCAGTTTAATAGAATATAGTAATTGTACTTGCATGCGAGCTCACTACTGGGGATTCCTATGAAGCAAGGCAGAAAAGCTAAGTCAAAAGATGGTGCCTTTCTACATCAGGTTTTCTGATACCTCTGTAATTAAGCAGGAGTGGGTGGGGAGGTGTGCATGTTCAAGGTGGGGGAGGGGGTAGACACAAAATAATGCAAGGTTGTGAGTCAGAAAAACTAGTCTAGGCCAGCTGCTAAAATAAAAACAGGAAAATCAAGCTAAGTTAATTCCAGGTCAGTGTGTTGCAGTATTTCCCTAATAACTGCAGATGTTATGCTACTAATCTAGTACAGACTGGTGAAAAGGACCACCACTTTTGAAGGGAAAACAAAAAAAGTGTGGGCTGCAGGTACATAAGTAAACTTTTCCCAATTGAAAGTAGTTTTAAGTAATTGACCTAGGAGTACTATAGGAAGTGAGAAATGTGGGGGGGGGGCAGTAGTGTGAACACGTACAGTGAAAGGGGAAAGAGTCTTCAGTTTGCAGGACAGATTTAATGCAACTTTAACATACACTAGTGTAGCAGAAAGCAATTTAGTGTTCCACCGATGCAGGGTCTCACAGTGCAGGGCAATGAGACAGCTTTGGGTTGATTGGAGGTTGGCCAAGACACAGGATGTAACTTTTGCTGAGGGGAACTAGTGTAGCAGAAAGCACTTTAGTGTTCCACCAATGCAGGGTCTCACAATGCAGGGCAATGAGGCAGCCTTGGGTTGATTGGAGGTTGGTCAAGACACAGGATATGACTCTTGCTGATTGGAATTAGTGTAGCAGAAAGCACTTTAGTGTTCACATATTCTGAGAGCTCTATGATGTCTCTCTTCATATAGTCTAGGAGATATGTCTCAAGTCATTTACTCCCACTTGGAGTCGCATTGGTAATTGTGATCCAATGACCTAAGTGCATGTGTAATGTAGCGGATCCTACCCCCTGATAAGCAACTGACCATAACTTTCTCCTTACACAGCCTGGTGAGAGGGACATCAGTGTGTCTCATAATGGAGTCTCCAGTGATTAGAATGTTGGATTGTGTGGTGACTTGCCTTATGGGCTTAGAGGTAGATACTCCATGAGATGTAGCTCTATGTGTTGATGTGGGTGTTGTTGCGTTTGGGGCTGCTGAGGGCATTTCTTATGTGTACTTTATCTAAGAGGTCTTTGTGGTTTAGGAAAGTTACATGTAAGTGCCTCAGTATATGTGGGTCTATATGTTTGCTTTGAATTGTGCATGATGGGTGCAGCATGTGTACTACTGACAACCTTTTTGACATTAGGCGTACTTTTATGTGAGAGCTTATCTCCAGTGACGTTGTGTAAGTACATCTCTCACATACCATATCAGTTTGTTTGAGAATTAACTGGTTGTCAGTAAACATGAGGCAATTTCCTACTCTCTGATAAGCAACTGACCATAACTTTCTCCTTACTCAGCCTGGTGGGAGGGACATTAGTGTGTCTCATAATGGAGTCTCCAATGTCTAAAATGTTAGACTGTGTGGTTTCTTGCCATATAGGCTTAGATGTAGAGGCTCCATGAGATATAGCTCTATGTTTTGATGTGGGTGTTGTTTTGAAAGAGTGTGTTTGGGGCTGCTGAGGGCATTTCTTATGTGTACTTTATCTAGGAGGTCTTTGTGGTTTAGGAAGGTTACATGTAAGTGCCTCAGTATATGTGGGTCTATATGTTTGCTTTGAATTGTGTGTGATGGGTGCAGCATGTGTACTACTGAAAAACTTTTTGACATTAGGCGTACTTTTATGTGAGAGCTTTCCTCCACTGACATTGTGTAAATACATCTCTCACATACTGTATCAGTTTGTTTGAAAATTAACTGGTTATCAGTAAACATGAGGCAATTTCTGCATTGCCTCAGGATGCCCATATCCACCAAGTCAATAATGGAGACAGTAGGAAAGTTCATATCCATGGCAACAGACCATTTTCTATTGATTAGACTGTTGGAGTGAGAATATCACTGTCAGGAGTATCAGGTTCGCAACTATATGGACTGTCACTGCAAACTAGTTGTCCTGTGTGCAATTAGGTATTGGAAAAATTTCAGTTGTGCTTTTGCAGGAAAAATGTCACTCAAGGTGTCTGTGTCTGTACAGTGCACTGCTAAACACTTGAGGGGAAAGTAATACATAGACCCTGACAATTTAATGATGAAGTATTTAGGCAGATTTATTTATTTATTTATTTATTTATTTAAATTTGTTGACCGGGAGTGTCCGACTGGACGTGGGTCCATTTTCAGCGGAGGCCCGGGGAGAAAAGCTCCACAGTAAAATAAACAGACAGTAGTTACATTGGATTACATAGTGATTAACAATTTAACATAGAAATTACTTACAACATATTTACAGATGAAGAACATAGTACATCAGTAGACAACTAGAATCTTTATCTGTGAAGTACATAACAGGCATTAACAAATGTAACAATGAGAAGTTCCTGCTGTATAATAAGTACTAGGCTTATGAGCATCTGAGCTTGCTATCATCAAGGTAGTTAGTGGAGGTGAAAGAAAAGTAGTAGTTGGATGGGGTGGATGATATTAGAGTGGGAGTTGCAAGTGCATAGCCAGCATGTTTTTAGGTGCACTTTTAATAAAGTTTTGAAGTTGGTGCATGATGGTACAGAGGTAATTGTGGGTGGGAGTGAGTTCCATAATTTGGCAATGGTGCAAGAGAATAGTGCTTCACCAGCAGAGTTATTGGCTTTAGTGATCTGCAAGTGATTTTTGTTGCTGGATCTTAGTGGTCTGGTGGTGCGATAGGGTTGGAGTAGATTCTGGAGGGATGGGACATTTAGTGGATGGTTTACTAGTTTGTGGGTGAGTGAGAGTTGATACCACTGAAGGAGGTGAGGGAGTTCAAGCCAGCCCAGTTCAGCAAGTGAGAGACAGTGGTGACTACGGTAGGATGCCCTTGTGGCGAATTTTGTGATTTTGTTGTAGCAGGTCACTAGCTTGTTTAGATCACATTGCCTTAGGTTGGTATATACTGGAGAGGCATAAAGTAGGGTGGAGATAAGGTGGGAATTTGCTATTGAAATCTTTGCTGCTTTGGTGAGAAATTGTTTATTTCTGTATAATGCTCCTAGTTCTTTGTGGACTTTTTTATGGTCATGGATATGTGAATGTCAAATTTTAGTTTATTGTCTATTTCCACTCCTAGCAATTTGGTGTGTTCAGTTGGGTATATAGTGGTGTTGTCTTTTGCTGTGATGTTAAAGTGAGAGTTATTTTGAGTATGTTTGGTGGGTTGGAAGATGAGTAGTTTAGTTTTGTTTGGGTTGAGTATTAATTGGGCATCGGATAACCATGTTTCAACAGAGGAAAAGGCTTCCTGTGTGACTTTTCGCAGTTTGGGTAGGGACTGGGCTGAGCAGATGATGGTAGAGTCATCTGCGTATTGGATGAGTGTGCCATGTTTGGTGGCAGAGGCTAGATTATTGGTGTAAACAGAGAAAAGTAGGGGTCCAAGGATGGATCCTTGGGAACCCCTATGGAGACAGGTAGTTGGGGAGATATGTCATTCTGCCATACAACGGATTGTTGGCGGTCAGACAGGTAACTCTGAAACCAGTTGGTGACTGATTGTGAGAAGGATAGGTTATTGAGGACAGAGATAAGTTGTTTATGTGGGACCATGTCAAATGCTTTAGATAGGTCTAGGAAAGTAGCAGAGGAGAGATAGCCATTGTTTTTATGCTGAAGGATAGTGTTTTAAAGGAGAGTAAGGCAGTGGTGGTGCTATGGTTTGGTCGGAAACCATGCTGAGTACTGGAAAGGAGGTTGTTAGTAAGGAGGTAGTCTGAGACCTGAGAGTGTATGCATCTCTCTAGTATTTTGGAGAGTGGAGAGAGAATAGCTATGGTGGTTAGTTCTGCAGAGGGTCCGCCTTTGTGGAGGGAATTATATGTGAGACTTTCCACAATGTGGGAACGTAACTTTCTGACAGAGATCGGTTAATCAAGATGGATACTGGGTAGGCCAGAGCATCAGCTGCGATTTGTAGGTATTCACTTGGGAGGTTGTCTGCTGCTAATTTGGTGGGTTTAAGTTTAGTTAAGAGTTTTTTTATGTTGGAGGTAGGTACAGGAGAAAAAGAAAAGGCAGTGGGGAGATTACTAGTTGAAGGTATGGGTTGGAGGGGAGGGGTTGTGTTGTTTAGATAGTGATAGTATGGTTTGGGAGAAGTGAGTGTTGAATGAGGTAGCAATATTTTCTGAGGAGTGAGGGATGTTAGGAGGAGGGTACTGACTTTACCTGGGTGGAGGATGGAGTTTATGGAGGACCAGAATTGTTTGGGGCTGTGTTGTGAGGAGTCTAGGGCAGACTGGTAGGGTGGAATTTGTCCCATTTTATTAGCTTTTGACTCTATTGCGTAGTTCTAGGAATTTCTGTCTAGCTGCGGGGTTTTGGTTTTGCGCCAGTGCTCCCAGGCTTTATCCCTGGTTTCATTTCTGACTTAGTGGTTTTCTGTAGCCATGGGGAGGGTTGTGCTTTGGTTCTGGAAAATCTTATGGGGCATGGTAATTAAGGATGTTCAGGAAGGTAGTATTAAAAGATTCAACTGCGTCATCTAGACTGAGGTACTTTAGAGCATGCCAGTTACATTTTTTGAGGGATGAGATGAATGTGAGTGGGTTAAAGTTTATTTTTTTGTGATAGATGACAGGTTTAGCTTGGTACAGGTATTTTTTGAGTTGGAATGTTGGGGAGTGATCACTGAGGCTATCTGATAAGCAGCCTGTTATATATGACTGGGGGTTCTTACTGACTAGTATCCAATCCAGGGTAGAGTGCTTGCTGGAGTTTTTATTTATCCTCGTTGGTGACTGGACTAGTTGGGTGAAGCCATGAAGGTGTACATGATGGGTTGGATTGTTGCCAGAACAGGATTGCCAGTCAATATTGAAATCACCTAAGATGATAGTTTCTTGGGGGAGATGGTGGGTAGACCAGCTGAGGAGGTTTTCTAGTGGAGGGATGTTTTGGCCAGGTGGGAAGTAGCATCCAATTATGTTGATGGTTTTGTTTGGTTAATTTTGAGGTTGGTATATATTATTTCTTCATTGCCTATTTGTGGAGCTGATGATTTTAAGATCTGGATGTTTAGATGTTGTTTAAATATTATAGCTACACCACCTCCTTTTTGTTTAGCGGTCTACTCTTAGTATGCTGTAACCTGTAGGGAGTATTTGCTCACTGGTAATGTGAGGTTTTAGCCAGGTTTCTGTCAGGACGACTATATCTGGGGAGTATAAGTCTATGGTGGCATGGAGTTCATGGACTTTGTTGAATATACTTCTAATATTTAGGCTTAGTAGAAGGAAGTCACTTGGCTTTCTATTGGCTGTAATATGGGAGAAGTTGTGATTTCTAGTCTGATTATGAGGATTGGGGTTGGAGATGGTAGGGCCAGGGTTGGGGTGGATGTCTCCACTTAGGGCTAGTTTTGATATGCATGAGATTATTAGTTTTCTCAGTTTTTGAATGTGTTTGTTTATGAGGGAGATTTTATGATTGTTCTCTGTGGGTAATAGGTATGGTGGGAGGGTTACTATGTTAAGTTGCAGAGATGCTTTACGTTTGAGTAATATAGTTGGTAGAATATGTGGGGGGTGCATAGGGATGGTTCTTGAGCTGGTGGGAGGGGAGCTGAGTATGGGTGAGACATGGGTGGTGGTGTGAGTAGTAGTACAGTGGTAGTGGTTGAGTGGGGGAATGATGGAGCTTTGGTAGGATGTAAGATATGCAAGGAGAGTGCATGCAGTGAGCAAAGGAAAGGTATGCTTGTACATGTCAGTTGAGGAGTTGTGATAGTAGAGGGAATATGGAGGAGGTAGTTTTGGGTTAGGGCTGTGGTTGGCTATTGGAAAGATGGGAGGGGTTTGAGTGCAATAAAGGTGGGACCACTGGGGGCGGGAGGAAATAGGGGGCAGGGCGGGGAGTGAAGCGGGTAGAGACCCTGTTAGGTTCTTGTATGAGGGGCTGGAAATTCAGATATTCTGAAGTTAGAAAGAAATCAAGCAGCATTTACTGAAAACAAAGAATTAGGAATTAGCTTGTTAAGAATGATGAAAAGAGAGGAGTCACGTGGATGGCTACTGTCTGGCCACTACTAATGCTGATCTCAGCACAGCTTCACTCTGTTGGGATGCAATACTCCTTTGCTTCTTCTCAAACCAGAAGCAAAATGTTATCACGGATCCCATGAAGAGGAGCAGGGCACAGCCTATTTGGTGATCCACAGTCTTGTCCCAGATGATGCAAGGGTCTATAGACTTGTAGCCTTTTTCTGGTAGATGCCTTGAATAGCAACCAGACCAATCAGGTACGTTAAGCCCAGACATTCATTCTCCAACCAGAAAGAGTTAGGAAGCAATGCACTCTGCTCCTACTCTCACCAGGATCAGAATGTAAGCACAGATTCCAAGCTGTCACCTATAAAGCAGTTATTAGGCTTTCTGGTGATCAGCAGTCTCCAGGAAATAATGTCACTGTACTCCTTCTTTCATCAGGAGAAAACAGAAGCACTAATCCCAAGATGATTTCTGAGAGGCAGAATGTGGACTCTCCAATAACTGATGGTCTTGCAATAGATGCTTAAAGGTAAGATGAAAAAAGAGTTTATCCTAAACTCTGCAGTGTGCACTAAGCAGTTAGATATGAATGTGGGTAACTTAAGTTTTACCTGTCTAAAAAGTTAAGTTTTAGTGAAGACCCACTGTTTTTAAAAGAGCAAGACAGACTAAAAGGGTGGGCAATTTTGTATTCTGAAACTATGGAATACAGTAGGATGTCCAATAAATTTAAATGGTTGAAGGGGAGTGATTTCACAAAATGATAATTTTGTGCTTACTTACACCAGCCAGTAAAAGCAAAGAGGAAACTAGATATATGGTCAAATTAACATAAGGGTCAGGGAACTAGAAAGACAGTGGTGTTTAAGAACCCAACATTAACAGGGTGGCAGGGTGAGACTCCTGTCTGTCTCACAAGACACAGAGCTGTGGTCTTTTTTCAAGTTTTAATATGCAGTTAAAAGCAGAATACAAGTAAAACACAATGCAAAGAAAACAGATCACAGTATACAAAATAGAAAAAGCCAGTAAAGTAATACAAAATGCAAGAAATAAAAAGTCAATTAAGCTTTCCCTCACAGCAAACTGTGGCAGAGTCTGGGTGAGCCTGTCCAGTAGTAATAAGCATGTCTACATGTTTAACAAAGTGGGCATTAGAGGACTGCTGTTGGATTTAAACCTACAGACCCCAGGTAGTAGGAATACAGTTACTGACATCACCTAGAGTGCTAACCCTTAAGCTATGCTACAGTTGAGGGACTACATATCCCATTGCTGTAAATCAAACTTGATTACAACAATCACTCATTCAATGCATGATGTTCTGCATTGCTCTTACATTTTTCTAACTCTTTCAAGAAGTAGTGCATGTTAATAGTATTGAACATGTAAGTCTAAGCTTAAATATGTTATCTTTCAACAAAGTATTGCAAGGGAATCACACATACATACATAAGAATGTACTCCATATGGTACATTCTCAAAGTTTTGTGGATAACAAAAATGCAGTCATCCATGGCCTATGCACCACAAGCATTGATGCACTCTGACAATGAATCATGTGTAAAGATTATGTCATAACTCAGCATAAAATGCAACATACTCATATTATGTAAAGTTCATCAAAAAAATTTGTCCATAGCTGCTTTGCATAGCGATGCTTTTGTAGGACTCGCGCTCACAGACAATTAGCCTTTATTTAGATTGCTACATTGCTTAACCACTTAAGTTAATTGACATTATAATTGCTTTCACAGAGGACCAGCTTCTTTTAATGATTATCACTCTTAATGGACTATCTCATATGCATGCAGTCCTTAATAACACATGCTGTTAATTAAAAATCCTGCACACCTGCCTCTCTGGCCCAACTTATTTGTGGATAACTTCAGGATATGCAATTAGATGGGCATCAATATTTAAACAGTGGACTATTTTCATTACAATCACCTTATTGCTAGCAATACATATAGTAATTCATATATAAATGGACTATTTATGAATCCCACTTCATTATCTTGCCACATATCTTCAGTAAATGCTAACAGTGATTACTAGGTATTAAGGTGTAGATTATGGCAAGTAGTGTTGGCATCTGGGGGCTAGTGTCAAACCACTGCAAGCCTGTTGTGAAGATCATCCCAGTCCCTATAGTGAAGATCATTGTATTGATGCTGGACGTGCATGCCAGTCCTGTCAATTCCAGTGCTTCCTTAGAGCTTTTTCACAGTGCAGTTCCATATGTACATCTGGGTGAAGTTCCTCTCCCATGCCTGAATCTTCTGTTCCTGTTCCACATACACTGTCAGCATCTGTTGGAGGGTCTCCTTATCAGTCCAGATGAGTGCTCAGATGAGCTGCAGCTTCCTCTTGGTCAGCATCTACTTGAAATTATTCAGCACAGTGAACAAAAATGCCTCTGAAAATTGCTTAGTGAGGTACCATTCAGTTCACAGGTAGCAATTATATAGTATGAAAATGTATCAATATCACATTTTAAAATTGGTATAGATAAGGTGGTCGCAGTCTATTGCTGGGATTCAGGCATGTAATCCAGATTGGGTATTTGCATGGAGTAATGTATACTTACACTGAGCTGTAGGTTAATTAACTGCAATTTGAGAACTTACATGAATATTAGGTAATGTGGTTCCAAAAGATTGTATGCTTTTCTTTTTAAAACACTTAGTTAAATATGTTTCTTATATTTATATTTATATTAGCAAAAATTAAACAGTTATGATGATCTTTGTTACTGGCTACATTGTAGTCTAACAACATCATCATGGTTGACTTTTTTTTACTGCTGAAGTGGTGGTGCAGTGGTTATGTGTTTGATTTTTTGTTGTAAAAATTCCCACAGACCTAGGTTCAAATCCTACCTTTGTATATATGACATATTCTAAGATGAAGAATGGGTTCATTGCATTGCACATGCAAGCTTTAGAGACCATGCACTTGCTACATATGAAGTGTGTTTTGTGTGCCTATCTGTACATGATGGTAATAAACATGCCATCACCTTGTTTTGTATAGCATTATACTTTATATGAGGAGCATTATATCAACATATGCTTTAAAGATTGATCTGTTAGTAAGTGTACCTCCTGTATACTATGGTTTACAACCTGATATGTGCATGTCACATTTTTCAGAAGTCAAGCCATAATTGCCAAGACAACTTCCCCCTAGGAAAAATATATTATTTTTGAGTCACTGCAACAAAATGGCCAAACTTTGCTTGGATGGATGGGAGATACTGCCTGGAGAAACCTAGTGTGGAGAGACATTGACATGGTTAATGTCATGGGAGAGAAAACCACTTTATAAAGCAAAGCTTTCGGGTAGAACCCTTCTTCAATACTAATACATAGACATCAAAAATTCACAGTTTAAATGCAGGTCAACAGTCACATGACCAGCAGCCCAATGAAATCATGTAACAACACAAATACAAAATAAATTACAGAGTATACGAAACAATTCATGTTATAAAACATATTCTAAAAACATAAGAGATTCATTCAATATTCATATACATTTTTATCACAGTCTAGTGTTTTGTAATTTAACTAATATCGGTTTAAGGCTAACCATGCTATTCAAACCTGGGGGTGAATCAGCAGCAAATCTCAAAATCTATTCATACTCCTTAGTCTCTAGGTGGTTATTAATATCACCACCTCTTAATGTAGGATATACAATGTCAATCACCCTAAACCTAAATTTATGCTCATTACCAAAACTAGATGAATGTTTATACAAGGCATTCTTATCATAGCATCTCCTAATCTCCGATTTATGTTCAGTGATGCGTTCCTTTAGTTTACGGGTAGTCTTACCTACATAAAATGAAGGGCATGAGACACATGTAGCCAAATAAACAACAACGGATGTATTACAAGTAGCAGATACTTTAAACCTAAAAGTTCTACCATTGGTAGGATGTGCAAAAATGTCACTATCATTATTAAAAATATCCACACAACATACACAATTAAAACACTTATAAGTACCATAATTCACTGAAATGGGTACATACATGGATGTACTAAAATCCTTATAACATAGCATGCTCTTTAAGGTCTTCATATTTCTATACGCAAAACATGGTTTATCACCTAAAATAGCCTTCAGTTCATCCGAGGCCATAAGAATGGCCCAATTCTTAAATATAATCTGTTTAATAGAATTTGTCTTTACATTAAAAGAAGTAACATACCTAATAGCTGCCTTTTGATTATTCCTTATATTATCATTATTGCTCAAATTAACCATACCTTCTAAAAAAGTTGGTTTCAAAGAAGTTTTTCTATCTATCACTACGTTATGTTTTAAACTAGATAATAAATGTGCATCATACCCACTAGATATAAAATCATCTGTCATCTCATCCAATTGCAGGGAGAATACAGTATCATCAGTGTTTAATCTGCTTACTCTACTAAATTGAGACTTAACTATACCTTTAAACGTGTGCGGTGCATGCATACTACCATAATGGGTATATCTACCAGAATAAACGTCTTTCCTATGCCTACTAGTATGTATAAAGCCTTCATGTATCTGCAACCTAACATCTAAAAAGGCTATAGTACTATCAGATGTTTCCATTTTAAATTTTAAAAAATTTGTAGTTGAATTCAAATAATTCAAAAAATCATTTAATTCATCCAACGTACCACCCCATATCATAAAACAATCATCCACAAAACGTTGGTAAAAGCATATTTTGTTAACAAAGTGATTTCTATCATTATAGATGTAATTCTTCTCCCATTGATAAAGAACCAAGTTAGCATAAGTATTAGCTATCGAGGTGCCCGTAGCTACCCCATTAAGCTGAAGAAACAGAGAATCATTGAATAAGAATATATTATTTTTCAATATTACATCCATAAGACAGCAGATGTTTTCAATATGTTTAATGTTTGGATTAGGTTGTGAAACTAAAAATTCTCTCAATAATTCAAGCCCAATATCATTAGGGATAACAGTAAAAAGGGATGCAATATCTAATGTTACAAAATAATGCTTACACTTTTCTAATGAACCTTTCATACTATTATGCCATAAATGTAACTTGCACAATAGATCCGAGGTATCCCGTAAAATGGTAACACAATGAGATAAATATGGTTGTAACTGTCTTTGTAAATATAACGAAATTGGTTCAGTTACCCAACCACCACCTGACACAATAGGTCTCATCGGTGGATTCACCATGGATTTATGAATTTTAGGGATACCATATAAATGTGGAATGACAGGGCATGAAACAGTAAAATAATGAAACAAATCTAAACTGATATCACCATTCAACTGTAATTCATAAATAACCATATTCACATAAGTGATACATTTTTTAACATCTAGATTTGTAATGGTCTTAAATGCAGCACTATCTTCAAGCAATACAGATACTGCTGACACATACTTATCTCGGTCCATTAAAACAACCACACCACCTTTGTCTGCTTGTTTGATAATGATACCATTACATAATTGCAGACTCTTTAGCGCCTTAAACTCATGGAAAGTCAAATTAAAAGTTCTTTTCTTCACAGTATTGGAATATAAAATTCTAATTTGAGATTCACATATATCATGAAATGCCTTCACAATAGGTACACTAACAGGTGTAAAAGTACTACGTCATTTACACTTTTCTTCGACGATAGCAGAATCACCAAATAAAAGTCTCAAGTTGACATTTCTAGCAAATTGTTTCAAATCTGTAAGTGCAGACACCACACCATCACTACTAGTAGGTATATAATTAAGTCCTTTACGCAGGAAAGAATAATGAGCTTCCTGTAAGTCAAACTTAGAAAGATTTAACGTACCGTTTATTATTTGCGGCTTACTTTGTTCAACCCTAAAGGGCTCTCACTCTTTCGTTTGCTTGAATTTGCCACCTGCCCTATAGGCAGTCCTCTCGATTTTGGAGACCTCTCTATAATGGATTCAGGTTGGTCTAACTGAAAGCACTTATGTGCAAAGTTAATGGTAAGTTGTTGAGACTTCTTACCAGTATTAGTTGAAGCGTTGTCATTGCCGTCTTGTTTCTGTTTCACTTCAGACTGCGTGCTGGCGCACGTTACGAGAGGAGATGATGTCATCTGGATGGATTCATTCTCCACTAGCAGTGGGGGCGCCACTTCTGTAACCAGTTTAAATGGGGCTTTCATAGCTGGTGCTATCTCATGGAAATTGTCTAGTGTATCTAGAGCTTCTCTTTGAGGAACTTTTCTTTGGTTGACATAAAAGGTGTTATCTGTTTTCGGCCAAGAGAAGATATTACCTCTCTGAAAATCATTAATGTCACGCATTAACTTTCGTTTTTTGGTTGCTTCCATACGACTATCAAACGCTTGTATTCTATCAAGCATTTGTTGGTAGCTATCAGCCATATTAGAAAAGACAGGCATTTCCACTATATTATTTTCTAAGGCAAAGATTTCTTTTCTATAGTCCTCCTCTATAGTGAAAAAAAAATCATTCATCAGACACATATAATCCAAACTCAGCTTAATATTAAGCTGCTGCCGTTTTTTTAACAGTTCAAGATACGTATTGCCATAAGAGGGCATTTTAAGAATTCTAAGCCCTCGTGGAACAATGCCTCTCTCTACATAAGAATCTATCCAGATGACATCATCTCCTCTCGTAACGTGCACCAGCACACAGTCTGAAGTGAAACAGAAACAAGACAGCAATGACAACGCTTCAACTAATACTGGTAAGAAGTCTCAACAACTTACCATTAACTTTGCACATAAGCGCTTTCATTTAGACCAACCTGAATCCATTATAGAGAGGTCTCCAAAATCGAGAGGACTGCCTATAGGGCAGGTGGCAATTCAAGCAAAGAGTGAGAGCCCTTTAGGGTTGAACAAAGTAAGAAATAATACGTTAAATCTTTCTAAGTTTGACTTACAGGAAGCTCATTATTCTTTCCTGTGTAAAGGACTTAATTATATACCTACTAGTAGTGATGGTGTGGTGTCTGCACTTACAGATTTGAAACAATTTGCTAGAAATGTCAACTTGAGACTTTTATTTGGTGATTCTGCTATCGTCGAAGAAAAGTGTAAATGACGTAGTACTTTTACACCTGTTAGTGTACCTATTGTGAAGGCATTTCATGATATATGTGAATCCCAAATTAGAATTTTATATTCCAATACTGTGAAGAAAAGAACTTTTAATTTGACTTTCCATGAGTTTAAAGCGCTAAAGAGTCTGCAATTATGTAATGATATCATTATCAAACAAGCAGACAAAGGTGGTGTGGTTGTTTTAATGGACCAAGATAAGTATGTGTCAGCAGTATCTGTATTGCTTGAAGATAGTGCTGCATTTAAGACCATTACAAATCTAGATGTTAAAAAATGTATCACTTATGTGAATATGGTTATTTATAAATTACAGTTGAATGGTGATAGTTTAGATTTGTTTCATTATTTTACTGTTTCATGCCTTGTCATTGCACATTTATATGGTATCCCTAAAATTCATAAATCCATGGTGAATCCACCGATGAGACCTATTGTGTCAGGTGGTGGTTGGGTAACTGAACCAATTTCGTTATATTTACAAAGACAGTTACAACCATATTTATCTCATTATGTTACCATTTTACGGGATACTTCGGATCTATTGTGCAAGTTACATTTATAGCATAATAGTATGAAAGGTGCATTAGAAAAGTGTAAGCATTATTTTGTAACATTAGATATTGTCTCCCTTTTTACTGTTATCCCTAATGATATTGGGCTTGAATTATTGAGAGAATTTTTAGTTTCACAACCTAATCCAAACATTAGACATATTGAAAACATCTGCTGTCTTATGGATGTAATATTGAAAAATAATATATTCTTATTCAATGATTCTCTGTTCCTTCAGCTTACTAGGGTAGCTATGGGTACCTCAATAGCTAATACTTATGCTAACTTGGTTCTTTATCAATGGGAGAAGAATTACATCTATAATGATAGAAATCACTTTAACAAAATATGCTTTTACCAACGTTTTGTGGATGATTGTTTTATGATATGGGGTGGTACGTTGGATGAATTAAATGATTTTTTGAATTATTTGAATTCAACTACAAATTTTCTAAAATTTAAAATGGAAACATCTGATAGTACTATAGCCTTTTTAGATGTTAGGTTGCAGATACATGAAGGCTTTATACATACTAGTAGGCATAGGAGAGACGTTTATTCTGGTAGATATACCCATTATGGTAGTATGCATGCACCTTAAAGGTATAGTTAAGTCTCAATTTAGTAGAGTAAGCAGATCAAACACTGATGATACTGTATTCTCCCTGCAATTGGATGAGATGACAGATGATTTTATATCTAGTGGGTATGATGCACATTTATTATCTAGTTTAAAACATAATGTAGTGATAGATAGAAAAACTTCTTTGAAACCAACTTTTTTAGAAGGTATGGTTAATTTGAGCAATAATAATAATATAAGGAATAATCAAAAGGCAGCTATTAGGTATGTTACTTCTTTTAATGTAAAGACAAATTCTATTAAACAGATTATATTTAAGAATTGGGCCATTCTTATGGCCTCGGATGAACTGAAGGCTATTTTAGGTGATAAACCATGTTTTGTGTATAGAAATATGAAGACCTTAAAGAGCATGCTATGTTATAAGGATTTTAGTAGATCCATGTATGTACCCATTTCAGTGAATTATGGTACTTATAAGTGTTTTAATTGTGTATGTTGTGTGGATATTTTTAATAATGATAGTGACATTTTTGCACATCCTACCAATGGTAGAACTTTTAGGTTTAAAGTATCTGCTACTTGTAATACATCCTTTGTTGTTTATTTGGCTACATGTGTCTCATGCCCTTCATTTTATGTAGGTAAGACTACCCGTAAACTAAAGGAACGCATCACTGAACATAAATCGGAGATTAGGAGATGCTATGATAAGAATGCCTTGTATAAGCATTCATCTAGTTTTGGTAATGAGCATAAATTTAGGTTTAGGGTGATTGACATTGTATATCCTACATTAAGAGGTGGTGATATTAATAACCACCTAGAGACTAAGGAGTATGAATGGATTTTGAGATTTGCTGCTGATTCACCCCCAGGTTTGAATAGCATGGTTAGCCTTAAACTGATATTAGTTAAATTACAAAACACTAGACTGTGATATAAATGTATATGAATATTGAATGAATCTCTTATGTTTTTAGAATATAGGTTCATAGGTTCATAGGTTGGTACTAGTCTATCAGCCCTAGGGCCTATACAAGCCTAGCCATAACAATTCCCTGGCTATTTCTTCCCACATTATTTACTTTCCTGGACCCCTGTCTAGCAGGGCGACTGACGTGATCCCTGGGGTGAATTTCCTTTCTCCCATCCAATCGTTGAAGAGGTCCAAAGAGGCACTCTGCTTGACAAGTATGGGCAATCTATTCCAGTGTCTGGGGAGTCTCTGGGTCAGGAACCTATCCCTCCAACATGTATTGTTTATTGTGATGACAAGGTTTAGATCCCTGGAGCATGTAGCTCTGAGGGATTGGGATTTCTTTAAGTGTAGCATGTCCAGCAGCTCTGGGTTTGACATGGCCTTGTATGTTAAGCAGAGATCGCCTCTGAGTAGACGATATGCGACAGAGTATAGCTGGAGTTTTTTAAGGCGGTCAGCGTAGGGCATCTGCTTTAGGCCTGTGATTCTTTTAGTGAGGTATTTCTGAGGCCTTTCCAGTTGTTGCAGATGTCTTGAGAGGTACATACCAAATGGGGCGTTGTATTCTATAATGGGTCTAATGAGGGATGAGTACAGTGGGACATGTTTTATAACATGAATTGTATCGTATACTCTGTAATTTATTTTGTATTTGTGTTGTCACATGATTTTATTGGGCTGCTGGTCATGTGACTGTTGACCTGTATTTAAACTGTGAATTTTTGATGTCTATGTATTAGTATTGAAGAAGGGTTCTACCCGAAAGCTTTGCTTTATAAATTGGTTTTCTCTACCAAGTGTCTTTGTTATATCAGTATTTTGCAGCTAGTGTTTTCTATAATGTCATGGGAGGCCACAACTGCTGCAGGGAAGCCTGCTGTTGCTGTTACTCTGACTTGATCTTACGTGCAGTCAACAGATTCCATCACCATGTGAGGGAGGGAAATGCCATTGGAGGTCGATTGACATTGCCTCTCTGCTTTGAGACAACTATCTTCCTGGCCTTCCTCCACAACACTTGCTAGGTTTGTCATAATCCTGGTGGAAGAATTTAGGCAGGTGTTCCAGGACATACAGGCATGTCCACCACTTAAAAACACTACAGCATAAACAAATTGTCATTTAAGGAATTTCATTTCCACATCATACTTTTTATTTTTTTTTTATGAATGCAACAGCAGCACAACATCATGTACACCTGAACATACTGGGCGCAGAATGACACGGTAAGTCTATTAGCATGTTGTATTACATAAACAATGCATAGATAACAATGTCAGCACCATATGTACTTATGTATTTTCAACTTGCACAGGGCCATCTACATCAGGCCAACAGTGTCATATGTCAGGTATGTTGCTGTAGTCAGTTAGCATGAACAATAGCCTTTGATTGACACTGCCTGTAATATTCATCTGCTGTTTGTGCTCTACTATAACCACAGGTTTCAAATTACACAGAATGATCTGTTCCCCATACAGGGAGGACAAATGCATGGTAAGGCAGCCTATATGTTAGCTGTAGTGCAGTATCATTAAGTATAGCTGTGACCATTATGATTAATGTTGTCATGTTCACTTGCACAGGCCATCAACATCAGGCCAACAGCATCACATGCCAGGTACGTGTCTCTGTAGTCAGTTATGATGATCAATAGCCTTTGCCTGCCACTGCCTGTAATATTCATCTGCTGTTTGTGTTCTACTATAACCCACAGGTTTCACATTACACAGGATGATCCATTCCACATACAGGGAGGACAAACACATGGTAAGGCAGCCTATATGTTAGCTGTAGTGCAGTATCATTAAGTATAGCTGTGACCATTATGATTAATGTTGTCATGTTCACTTGCACAGGCCATCAACATCAGGCCAACAGCATCACATGCCAGATACGTGTCTCTGTAGTCAGTTTTGATGATCAATAGCCTTTGCCTGCCTCTGCCTGCAGCTATGACTGAGGTGAATACTTATCTGCAGTTTGTATTCCATTATAACCTACAGGAGGCATTAAGCAGGATGCTCCATTACCCATCTGGGGAAGAGAGACATGGTAAGGTAGTCTATATGGTTGAGAAAGTGTGATATCATTAATTGCAGCTATGGCTACTGCTGTCTTGCTCACCTACATAGGACACTTGCAATGTGGAAAACACTGTCAGTAACCTGGCATGTGTAAATCTTATTTGCTGTATGGTATACATTCTTTTCAGTGCTACATGATGCTGTGTATATGCTTATTACTGAATTGTGTACGTCTATCTTTTTACATGACACTTATATTTTAACCCTCATCACCTGAGGTGGAGTCATAGGCGGACAATGTCAGGTAAGTCATCATTTATAAGTTCATAGGTTCATACTAGGCTATCTGCCCTAGGGCATTTATAAGCCTTGCCAGAGTGTGTTTGGCTTTCGCCACCCTTTTTAAATTAATTTTGCTATGCCCTTTTTCGAGGTTAGTATACAGTGCCTCTGTCTAACAGTGACACAGAAGTGATACCTGGGATAAACCTACGATCTCCCATCCACTCATCAAGATTCCTCTTGAAGAGAGTCAATGAGGGACTCTACTTAACCTGGACTGGGATTTTATTCCAGAGTGAAGGGAGCCTCTGGGTTATGAATCTGTCCCTCCAGCATGTCCTATTTATTTCAGTGCTGAGGTTCAAGTCTCTCGAGCGTAGCTCGATGGGATTTGGATTTTCTGAGGTGCAGCATGTCCATTAATTCCGGGTTGGACATGGCTTTATACGTCAGGCACAGATCGCCTCTGAGCAGGCGATATGCCACTGAGTAGAGCTGGAGTTTCTTTAGCCAGGCAGCATATGGCATCTGTTTGAGCCCCTTGATCCTCTTGGTGAGGTACTTTTGGGGTCTTTCCAGTTGCTGCAGGTGTCTGGTAAAGTACATTCCAAAAGGGGCATTGTACTCAATTATGGGCCTGATGAGGGATGAGTAAAGAGGCACAATGACCTCCCCTGATCTAGATGTGAATCCCTTCATGATTAGGTGGGCTATATAAAATGTTTTTCTAATCACTTTGGCCATGTGGTTGTCAAATGAGAGATTGCTATCAACTTGGGTCCCCAGGTCCCTAATTACTTCTTCTGTACTTAATGGATTACCACCTATGTTTAAGCAATGTACATCATATTTGTTTTATTTTTGAGTCATATAGCTTATCTCTGCTCTATAGGGCTATAGTACTTCCCACAGTCACGCTGACCTAGTAAGTCCACATCACTTTAATTTGTCAGTTTAGTTAGATACTTGACCAGTTATGTCTGTCATAGCCTGCCTCATTTGATTTCTGTAAATATATATGACATCTCACCTGTATGTATTTGCAGCAATTCACTTCCTGCCTTCTCCAGTAGTCTGTCCATTGATTCTGAGGTGGGATCTGATGTGCCTCATGCTGCTAGTATTGCCAGTGGCACACTGTGCACTACATTGAGTTCATTGTCCACCACAGAAGGGGACAACAGGGTATTTCATGGTATAGCCTCAGATAGGGGAATAGTGTGGCCAGCAATTTTGATGATGTAGAGCCATCAGATGTTGGACATGATGATGACCATGACATGCTGTCACATATTGAATGTGGTAGTGATGGTGACTCTTCTCTTCACTGGACTGATAATGCCCTTCAGACTACATGTGGGAGTTTATCTGATGTATGTGGACATATGTCAGAGGGTGTAGACTAAATGTTACAGGTGCATGAATGCTCACAATGATGTCATGACACCAACTCACTCACACGTGTCCATGATACCAATGATGTACCACACCAGCTTCATGTGTTACATGAAGGTCAGGAGCACAGACATAGAGAAGTCATGGCAGCATTGGCTGCATGTCATGATAGATGCAGTGGTTCTAGAGCAGTGCTATAGTACAAACTGTATTTTACATGCCCTGACACTTATGAGCAGAATGCCTCAAGTGGAGAGAGGCAAACTCCATATTAGTAGACTCACAAATTGTCCACAGACATCATTGTCTGTGCTGCAGTATGCACACACATCTGCTGTCAGTTACTCTGTACAGAAACTTGCAGCCATGTCCAGACAGACACATCACAGTCCTGCTCCTACCCACACCATATCCAAATATGTTAGTGTTACCACATCCTGCTCCTTGGTACAGCACCACAGTCTATGTATTCCTGGATGTGGCAGGGGCAGACAAGAACATGGTGTGAGCCATCAGTGGTGAATATTTGTGATGCCATTTCTGGTATGTATTGGAGTGCACTCCCAGATGTGTCCAGATATCTGAATCTTGCTTTCAGCACATTAAATACATGCTCAGTGATGTTCCATGTTGCTGTGTGCCCACTGCTGTTCACCTTTATCATGGCTGCTGGCTGTAAATCTTTGCTATATGTAAACAGTAAAATGTACAAGCAAATGAATGAATATGAAAAATAATGTAACAGTGTTCCTACTTGTGCATGTCAGGAATATTTTGCAGATGTGTGGCAGTTTTTCAAATTTTACAGAGATGGCTAACAAGTTGTTTATATTATAGATTGACTTGAAAGCCTGCAATGAAAGCTCAAGCATTTGTCACTAGCAGCCAGTAAGCCCATCATAGAGGCATATACCCATGTCCATATGGAGAGAAGACAAACAGTAATAAAGAAAACCATATTTTATATTTCATTTTTTGGATCATTTTTTGCAGTCCTTATTTGGAGCATCACTTATAAGTTATCTTTTAAATGTAAAAAAAAGTAGCAAATGGTAGTGATTATGGAGTTCCTTTCCAGTGAGGATGTGAACTTACTTCTAGTGTAATGCTTTGACTGCACAGTATCAGTAAGCATATTTTGGGTAGATTCATCGCTCCATTGCCATATGTTTTTATTTCACTATAAGCTTAGCATGCATGCAACTATACTCAGAGACTTTACATTCTATTGTGCTGTGGAATATATAATGATGTTTAGAGCACCTTATAGGGATAAACAGTAAACACATTCAAAGAAAAATTATTTGCAGAATAATACTATTCCTGGAATGTATTTCATTGTACTGAAAAAAAAACATAACTGCCCAGATATGAACATTTAGACTTAAATGTTCCTTTACAAAACAGTATATTCTTTTTTTTCTCCTGGACTAATAAGCATTAGTCATCTACAAAGGTCATTGAAGTGACACTGTGAAATAGACTGATGCCTACTGCAGCCTAGGCATATCTTGAGAATCTAACAAAGAGTACTGTTACATACCTTATGCATTTGCTTGCATTCGACTACAGAAGCAGACATCAAGACTTGTGTCTGCCTCTCAGTGTTAATGTTGATTGAGAAAGTAATAAGTTATGCATTTCTTTTTTTTATTAGAATAGTTTCCCACTTTGTTTAAGATAATTAATTGTAATTTATTAATTGTGGTAAACAAAGCCTGGAACCCATGATAACTATTGTTCATAAATACACATTTTGAAGGCTGATAGCATATGATTCTTTTTCTGAGCCACACATGCTTGTAAATAATTCCTGAAAGAATCTGTTATTGGATCCCTCTTCTCATATACTGAAACCGTAAGCTAAGCTATTTGAAAAGAATTGGTTTCTCTCAATGAATAATGCATAGAGTCCTATCCAGTAATTCTCTGATGTTTAATGCACTGTTCTTTAGTCTGCAACAAAAGTTGTCAGAGCCAGTCTCACTGACTTAAAGTAGCACCTGCCACTACTCCGATAATGTGCAAAAAATACTATATGGGGTCACTTTTGCTGATCTTCTGTATCCCTGAATTCTCCTCTTCCAACAGTTGAAATATTTTATGTGAAGGGTGCTGTCTTCTGAGATTATTTAGTTACTGGTCTTGTTAGATAAAAGTGTAGGACAGCTGTATGATTTCTGGCATATATTGAATAACTCACTCCCTGTTTTTTATCTTAAAATATGTTTGTGCATATTTACATTTAATGTTGCAGGAGTAATTTTACTTAATGGGTTATAATATATGGGTCCTCTGAATTACATATAGCAAAGATTTACAGCCAGCAGCCATGATAAAGTACACTTGTTATGATGTATTCCTGATCCTTGATGTCATCTCACCAATTTTCTTGTTTAATTTACTTATTTTTCTCATGATGTATTTGATAGTATATATGCCTTTGTATGTCCTTTTAAATTACTTAAATCTTACTACAAGATTACTTGATTTTAGATCTGACACTCAATATTTAGTGACATTAGACAACATTTTATTTTGAATGTCTGTGATGTATGTATTTATTTGAATTCCTGCACATTTTTATAACACATTTTCATTTATGTTAGCATTGTCATAGTTTAGTTGGCATTAGCCCTATTTTTTCTTGCTGGTATTGACTTTTTGAAAGCTTACCTTTACTCGCAGTGTATCTGACTACATAGTTTACTGAATTCTTAGTTTGTGTCATTTGTGCTTATTGTTTTGTTCCACATTCATTCATTATATATTAAAATAATTGAATGTGTTGTGCAAATATTTACTGCAGTCCTTTGGTCAAAGAACTTAAAAAAAATTAGTTGTCTCTAGTCTGTATTCACTTTATGCTACTTCAGAATGGACTCAGAATAAACTATGACACTGAACAAAATTCTAAGCACTGGAAGTAAAACTTCTGTCATGAATACATTTGAGACAGTATTTCTTTTACTATTTAATGTAAAAATAAATGCTAAATCAAAATGATTAAAACATTTTAGTCACCTCTTTTGACTATTCATAACTCTGAAATATAAAACTTGTATTATTATTATTATTATTGCTATTATAGTCATTTCAGCTTTATTCATTTGTCAGAATCACAAATCAGTTTTAGTGTAATAATAACAACTCTTGAGTGGTGGGAAATTATGAAAAAGCAATGAAATAGAGTTCAGAGAGGGATCAATCTACTGGCAGTATTTCCACAAGACACTGAAACAGAATAACATTTTACAAGACATTCAAGGGAAATATCAAGAAGTAGGGAAAAAACACAAAAATGTTACAAAATATTATTCTTTATTTTTTCAAATAGTTCTTCCAAAACACACATGAAATTTCAGTGTATATTTATTTAGGTTATACAAGCCTTCCTCTATGTTCCTTTAAAATTCCTGTTATATATCCAGCATAACAGACAGAGGCAATTAGTTTGTTAATTTTATAACTTTTTGGATGTCTTCTCTTTCTGCAATTTTAGTTTCACTATACTAGAGCCTTCGTTTACTTTTGTGTTTAAAAGTGTGCCCCTATATGTTTAAGGAATATGAAAGAACAAAGTGTGCTCTGTCATAGGTGTCATCACATCTCTGATAAAATGTGATGTTCAAGGCAAAACCATGTGCCTTAAACTGCAGACAGATAGCAGTATCCTATTTCATACGACACTTCAGAGTAGTGAATCCAAATTACTTGCGCACGAATACTATAATAAATAACAAGACTGCTATTTTGCATATCTAGAACGTTTGTAAAGTAGTTATAAAGTAACATCTTATGCAATAGATCACTAAAAATAAATAATAAAGGAAAACATTTTAAATGTCATGCCATAATGTAGTTTTATATGTGACGGTATAGCTTCTAGCAGCTATCACAGTATCTGCAAATGGTCAGTTGTGATCAGTGTACTACCCCAGTGTCCAAATGTAAAGTAAAATAAAAAAATATATATAAAGACATGATATCTGGTGATGAATCCCTTGTCTGTTGTGCAGAAGCAAGAGCATGGAGGAATGCATGTTTTTAAATAGTTTTTGAGGCAGAACTTTTGCTGTTGCATGTCCAAAGGTAAAAATACTTTCAGACAACTTAAGTTTTTCTCTTAGCTAATCAGTTCACCCTAAAGCATATACAAACTTTCACCTTAAAACATTGTGATGCAAGTAGAAATATTTGGTTATTTACTTTTTTAATATACTGGTGATACATGAAGTTCTAGGTCATTTCACAATTACTTTGGCAAACATTTTTATTAAGGAAGAAGGATGTGCTGTAAGTTGTTAAGGCAAAACATTTAGCTCAAAAAGTAAAATAATGATTTACATATTTCAAGCTTTCAGGTATAGAAACAGCACAATAAATTGAATAAGGCATAGCAGTACTGCCTTCACACATCAGAGTAGCAGTACCACATTCAAAAGCTAGCTTTTTTTAGTATCAAATAATTCACTCAAATCAGTAAGGTAGTCCCCCTCAAACTACCCCAGTATAAGACACTCCTGACTGAAAAGACATTACCCTGAAAAACTTTACCTGCTTCAAGTCTTCAAAGACCAACCTGCAATTTGAATAAGGTAGTCCCCCTCAAACTACCCCAGTATAAGACACTCCTGACTGAAAGGATGTTACCCTGAAAAACTTTACTGCTACAAGTCTTTGAAGTCCAACCTGCAATTTAAATAAGGTAGTCCCCCTCATACTACCCCAGTATAAGACACTCCTGACTGGAAGGATGTTACCCTGAAAAACTTTACCTGCTACAGGTCTTTGAAGCCAACCTGCAATTTGAATAAGGTTAATACCATAACATGTACTAGTACCATAACACTCTACCTATGCACTGTTTCATGCTGTCCTGGGACTAAAGGCATCTCTAGGCTCCCTCCATATTGTGTAACCTAACTAAATTTTCCCCAAGGATCTTACCTCTTTAACCTACAAATCTACCCTGCGCACATTGATTTCATCTGGCTTCCCTGCCCATAGCTCATAAAATATACCCTGCAGCTCCTAATTAATCTCTGCAAGGGGACAATCTATAGCTTAAAAATAGCCCATAAATTTGGTGTAAAACTAAACCAGTAAAATTCAACCAAAAAGATACATATGGAGTGAAATTAAACTAGTACAATACAGCCAAAAAGATACAGTTGGTATAAACAGAAACAAGTGAAAATGTAAATTTGGTGTACAAAGAAAAGAAACAAGTAAGCCCAGGGATATAATTGGAGTTAGTGTTAGCCTCGCTGCGCTCGCCCTCACTGCGCTCGGGCTCACTTCACTCCCCTCCCTCACCCCATTCCCACCCACCCCTACTAGTGCTACATTTTAACTAAACTTAGCCGCTACCCTCATGCTAACCACCAATCAGTGAATCTACCCCACCCCTCTACCCATTCTTCCACTATTCCACATCTTGTAAAACACAGTCTTACATCTAACTACCCTACAATCAGAAATACCTCTCATCGTCCACCACACCCACCCCATCCCAAGCAGATCTCTCTCTCATTACCAAACCCAACCAAACCATGACCAAACTACCCAAACCCACATACATACACCTCTTACTATTGCTCCTAGGTGTATCCACCCTCCCAGTATCCACCCTCCCACTGCTAACTTCTATGCACACAGATTACAGCCATCACACTACCAATCCCAAACAACTATAAAGAACTTTAAGACCCTAAACAAACTACTCAAACTCTATTTTTACCTCAGAACCCAGCTCATTAGCTGCGGTGATATACACCCAAACCCAGGCCCACAAAATCTAGGAGCCCCAACCCTCAACCTGAATGATACCCTACTCCACCGAGACAAATCCACGCTCCTCATTTTAAATTTAAATGTCAGAAATATACTAAACAAAGTCCATGATCTTCATGCACTACTCTCCTTTTATCAACCTGAGATAGTCATACTAACAGAGACTTGGCTTAAACCAGGCAACCACAACAATGAAATCACTCCAAGAGGTTACAATATAATTCGTAGCGACAGAATACGTAAAAAAGGGGTGGGGTGTTGCTATAGTGTATAAATCTCACCTCATCTTTGAGAAAGTAGACATAACAACCCCAGACCTCGATAAAGTTGAACTCAGTCTAACAAAACTAAAACTTAATGATAGTAAACACATCAACATCATAGGATGCTACATCCCTCCAGGCAACAATATCCCCATTACAGAAAATGTCTAGAATGGATATCTAACTCCCTCACTCAAGAAAGCATAGTATTAGGAAACCTTAATACTGAATGGCAAAACTGTTCCAGTCATAACCCACTCTCCCATCTTAACCTACATGGTCTAACCCAACTCATCACTTCCCCCACAAGAACAGACAAGAGAACCAAACACCAATCCACTCTCAATTGGATACTCATTTCCCACCCATCACTGATATCCCTAGCAGGGTGTCTACCAGACACCCTGAGTGACCACCAACCACATTCTTGCTCAGATCAAAATCACCACAACTGACCCAAATATCACCATGCCTAATTAGAAACAAAAAACACTTTAACTGCTCCAGCTCTATATACGACCTAAAAATGTGCAACTGAACCCCCCCTAAAAAAACTACCTCTTGATGAAGCTGTACTATATTTCAGTACTACCTTCTTAAACACCCTTAACCATCATGCCCCCTCCAGAACAACTAGATTAAAACTAAATATGCCCCCAGGTTAACCCCAGACACAAAATCCCTCCTTAAAAAAAGAAACAAGCCTGGACCAACTACCTCAACAGTAAATCCCAATTGAACAAACAAATATATGTTGAACTACATAACAAAGCCAAAAAAAACACCAAAACAGACAAAACATCTTACTACCAAAAGTTACAGGATAAGAACAGGAACAACCCACAAAAAATTTGGGCAGCAATTAACTCTGTTCTACAACCACGTAAGACAACTACCCCAACCCCAAAAATAGATAACCAAGAAGACATCCCCACTCAATTTAATAAATAATTTACAGAAACTATCCAGATCCTTGCAAACAACCAACCCTATGACAACATCCCCACTCCTGCAAATCCACCCCACCACCACCAACTAACAATTGCCCCAAGTTCTGCTTTCACCCAGAACCAACCAAATCCATTGAAAAACTACTCCACAAACCCAAACCAATGTCCCCAAACCAATGTCTCTAGCTGCAGAAAGATTACCCACTGAATACCTGCACCTGGCTGCAGACGCCATATCATATCCTGTCTCCATCCTATTTAACAGATCCATTTCCAAGTGTATAGTACCCAAGCTATGGAAATTATCACATATCATCCCTCTACATAAAGGGGGAAACTCCCTGAAACTCAGTAACTATTGCCCTATAGCCATACTACCCCCTTTATCTAAAATTTTATCTCCTAGAAAATGATCTAATAGCAACACAACAACATGGCTTTAGACCCTTCCATAGCACCACCACCGCACTAACAAAATTCACCAACATTATCAATACTCACAGAAATAATGGACTCCTTGTATCTGCCACCTTCCTTGACTTGTCCAAAGCATTCAGTATGGTTAACCACAATAAACTCCTTCTTTCTCTAGTAACTCTAAACCTTACCACCCCTGCCATCTCCTGGTTCAAAAACTACCTAGAGGGAAGGAAACAAGCTGTTATGTGGCAAAACCAACTCCCCCCCTCCCTACCAGTCTCCCTAGGAGTACCCCAAGGCTCCATCCCGGGGCCACTTCTTTTTACCCTCTTCACCAATCAGCTCCCAAACAGTATTCCTAAAGCCTCAGTAGTGCAATATGCAGATGATACCACCATAATATGCGCAGCCAAAATAATTGATATCCTTCACTCCCTAACACAAGAATGCTTTTCCATGGCAGAAACTTGGATTACAAACCAATGGCTCATTCTGAACCCAAGTAAAACAAAGCTAGTACTCTTTAGCTCCCACAGCGCTACACCTCCCACTGAGTCTTTCTTCATCTCCTCTTTTAACAAAACCACAATCACCCCCACAAATCATACCAAACTCTTAGGGGCTGAAATAGATAATCAACTTAGATTTGACCTACATGTTTCTATAACCATAAAAAAGTACATAAAAACTTGGCCTACTGTATGACAATAAAAAATTCCTCACTGACCACTCCAAAACTACAATAGTGAGGACTCATCTACTATCCACCCTACTTTATGCCTCCCCTTGCTGACAAATCTCAACAAATCCAACCTAAACAAACTTGATAGTTGTTATAATAAGATAGCAAAATTCGCTACAACCTCTCCTATCAGAACACATCACTGTGAATGCCTAAAAAAACTCAATTAGCTAGAAGTACCACTACTACTTCAGCTCAAACAACTATCACTAGCCCACAAAATAATACATAACTCTGATAACACTTCAGCCCTACAGAATCTTTTGCAATCCTATACAACTGCCAGACCCTTGAGGTCTAGCACACAAAACCTCCCCAAAGTAACCAAATATAACAATGAAGCTGGTAAGTCTGTTTGCAGCCACTGTAAAGCAAAAATCTGGAACCCCCTTCCTGCCCACATAACTGACAACAAATCCCCATCACAGTTCAAGAAACTTGTTAAACTCACTTTTTGAATAATCGACTGTGCTCCTGTATCCCCCATGGCTAATGTCTCATTAGAACACTTTACCTAACTTAAGTAACTCTGCTAAGCCAACCAATCATAGTACTATACCCACTTAGGACTGTAAATCTACTGCTCATCCCATCTCTCCAGGAGTTATGGAAAACTATCTCAACAATGTTGTGCTTTCCATAAGCAATTAAAACAAGGAGAAGACATATAGTAAATCAATTTGTTATCCTTCTCAACTATAGTGAGCATCATCTGCTCTCTCGGAGCCTTATTCTACGTCTCTCTCTCTGCTTTTACTCTAAATCTACCACAGGAATTCTAAACGTAGGAATATCTTCTAAAATTTAATATTATATTGTAGAGAATGAATGTATCCTATCTGTTAGTTAATATGTATGTCAAAGTCTCTTCTATGGAAATTGTATGTCAAAAGTCTGTCCTTAAAACTATGTTTTGTAAAAAAAATTGTTCTCTTGGAGCTTTTCTCCATGGGCCTCCACTGAAAATGAACTTGTAATACAGTTGGACTCTCCCGGTCAACAAATGTAAAATAAATAAAATAAATAAAAAACATGTGTAAGATTATTGTTCAAATAAGCACTTACTATATAATCCATAATAATACAGGCTATCAAACTTCAGATGTACTCATTCAAACAGGTATCCAGTCCTAATCAGGGAGCAGTCCTAAAATCAACAGTTAGTGAAATATTTTATGTCACTTAGGCTTATAAGTAATTCATAAAGTTATAATAGATAGGCTATAATTCCTGTATTTGCCAGACTTATCAATGACTTAAGCCATAATGACAAGTTACACCATCAAAAGTGAATTTGTGTGGTAAGATACATCTTGCAGCTATATCTAGGTGCTTGGCACCTGGTGAAGCTTCAATATAAGGCTGGATCTACCTCTATTCTTTGAAACCCATTAATTCTACATGTTGGACTAAAAAATAACATTGGAACCAAAATTATTTAGACTTTTTTAGAAGCTGGTCTTCTTTTTTGTATCATATCCGCCCTTCTATACTATCCCTTTTTTTCACCTGAACAGTTTTAATGTTTCAGAGAAGTATATTGTAATACTTTATTTATTTATTTATTTATTTATTTTATATTTGTTGGCCGGTTTGTCTGACTGGGCTACAAATGCTCATTTTCAGAGGAGGCCTGAGGAAAAAAGCTCCAACAGAAAATAGACATTTTACATATTAAATACATATAGAAATACATTCATCAGTACCACAGATTACTGCATTACAGTGTCACATATCACATTCATCAGTACCAGACATTATTGCATTACAGTGTCATACATTAAACTGTGGCAAGTGAAATACATAGAAATACATTAATCAGAGGAAAACATTCATAACTGCATATTATATACATAATAGTGTAATAGTTACATAGCTGAAATATTTTACTAGTTATGTTTGTGCAGTGATGTAGAAGAGGAGAAGATAAAGTAGTAGTTTGTTTATTGAAGGGAAGGAAGAGAGAAGAGAAGTAGAAAGTTATAATGGGGTGTTTATGGGGGATAATTACATTAGCAAGTCTATTTTTCAAGAAGGCATTTTTTTGTTGTAGTTTTGAATTGATTGGTATGTTCAAGGGATCTTTTATTTAGTGGTAGGCTATTCCAGGCCTTGGAAGGGTTAAAGCTATAGACTAGGTGACCCATTTTGTTCCTTGGTTTGTAGATTTTTAGTAGGCCTTGTTCAGAACTGCGGAGTAATCTA